>NW_009197293.1:0-21735 GCF_000690835.1 Fulmarus glacialis
TGCTTTCGTCTTCTCCAGCAACCACAGAAGCTGAGGCGGAGCCGAGCCTCACCCCCAATGTGATGCTCAACACAGAGAGCAGCGAGGGATATGTGGTGAAAGTGAGGGGGCTGCCTTGGTCCTGCTCCACCGAGGAGGTGCAGAGGTTTTTCTCCGGTAAGCAAAACTATGGGGTGGGGGTCTGGGAGAGGGGCTGGGGTCTGTTGTCAATTCTGGGCTCTTCCTGGGGGACGCTATGGCAGTGGGAATGCCACAGTGAGCAGTTTGAGAAAGCATTCAGGGCACTTCAGTACCTAATGAAGTTTGTAATGCAACAAGTGCCTCAGCTAGGATGCAGTATGGAAGACTATGGTTTTACTAGCAGGAACTAGGCACAAAGGAACTTATTCTGCGACTTGCTGGGATAACCACAACTGCCTTAGCTTCTTGAGCAGCCAAAAGAGATAAACTCCCATTTTAAAGAAAACTTCAAAATTCTTGCTTCAGGTTGAACTAAATGAGGTTAGTTCTTGGTGCTGTCCTAATAGGCTCTCTGGCGTTAAGCGTTCAGTGTGTCGTGTCCTTCCCCCAAATTATTAGCATCCTGCAGTAATAAATAGTGGTGATAAATGCATGCTTTCTTCAGTGACTGGAGGTTTTAAAGCTGCTTCAGGAATTGGGCATATTGGACTTTGTTCTGATTTAGTTCATTATGCTTACACTGATTGTTACTTCTCCTTATTTCACTTCATGCTGATGAGAAAGTCTAAGTCAGTTACGATCAAAAGCAAGTAGCGCATTCAACTTGACTTGAGGCAGCAAAGCTTTGAAAACAGAGACTAGTTTGCATTTATCCTTCATGTTTTGCTAATCTTCAGACTTGACAAGAAGGGTGACTTCATTTTAGTTAGTCCCTTAGTTTATTGGTCACTGTAAAAGTTGTAACAAGAAAACTGCTGGTTGATTATAACTTGGCAGTTGTTGTTTTTTCCTTTTAAAAGTTTCACGTATTCTAAAAGTCACAATGTTCCTGTAATAATTAATTCTGGCCTTCCTGTTTCTTTTTCAGATTGCAAAATTCTAAACGGGGCTTTGGGTATCCGTTTCATCTACACCAGGGAGGGCAGACCGAGTGGAGAAGCATTTGCTGAACTTGAATCAGAGGAAGATGTGAAATTGGCACTGAAAAAAGACAGAGAAACAATGGGACACAGATATGTCGAAGGTTTGACTCAGTTGGACTAGTAACTGACTAAACGTGTTCGTGCTTGATGGGCTTTTGGTTAATTGGTTTTCTGTCTCTTTAAAATGCATGTAAAAGGACAAATGGACTTGTATATCACAAGTTGACTAGTTTCGAGGCATATGGCTTTTAAAACTGTTGTGTGTTCCAGAATGCATTAATTCTAAGTGCCTTTTACAGTTTTCAAGTCAAACAACGTTGAAATGGATTGGGTTCTGAAGCATACTGGTCCCAACAGCCCTGATACGGCTAATGATGGTTTTGTACGTCTTAGAGGACTCCCATTTGGCTGTAGTAAAGAAGAAATTGTACAGTTTTTTTCAGGTATGTGGGATAAAAGTAGTAGCTGTAGTACTATTGGTCTATGCTTAAAAAAAAAACAAACAAACCACCATGGACTGCCCAGTAGTACTTCCAACAGTACACCGATGGGTATTAAAAGAAAATAAGCAATTCTTCATTAGTTATCTGGGCTTGAGGGATCAATTCCTAAAGTACTTGTTTATTAAATAATTGAGGGAACTCCAAAAAGCTGCTCTAACTTATATTTAGCGGGACATAACTGTTCCAAGTAAGGATAGCAGAAAACAAGTGTCTTGCTTTCTAAATTAAAAGTGAACAACTCAGATGGGAGGATATTTCCACCCACAGTCTTAGCTGGTCCACACTGTTGAGTGAAGGAGGTAGAACACCCTTACTGCTGGGCTCAGTACAAGGAGCAGGATCTGAGGAAGAGCATCCATCGTGCCCATGATTTCTTACAAACATAGATGTAGTATTGAATAAGATTCCAGAAAAAAACAACTTGCTGAACTCTACCCAAGTACAGATCTCCTCTCTCCCCACTCCCCTTCCTAGGGGGAAAAAAGCCCCTTGATGTTGTCTGGCTAAAAGTTTTTGTGGATGAAGAGATAATGCCTTGTATTGACTCATTCTCACTTTCTTGCAGCTGTTGTATGTTTTAGGAACTGGAATACTATTATAAATGCCTAAGAATGAAATCTGTTAATTTATCTAGCATTTAACTTCGTAGTATTTTCAAAGTAGTAGATTTCTAAATGTGAGTGTCAAAATTAGCTGCAATGTTTTGCTGTAACAAGATGTGATTGAGCTTACTGTTTTGCTTTAAAATACAGTAGAAATATTTCCGATTTTACAACTTCAGAACTTGTTTTTTGTTTTCTGAATCAGTAATGCGTTGTGAACAAGAGCAATTCCTAAGCATGTGCATTTTAAGTTAAAGTTAAGTGATTCAAGCTTTAAAAACTGTTAATGTGCTTAATATACAAAATGTGCCTCTTCTGTTCAGAGACTAATACTTTTGAAATTACTTCATGATTTTTTTCTTAATTGAGCACTCCTAAAGATAAAATTAATGCTGAAACTTGATGTTTGCATAAGACTAATTATTTTACCTGAGTGACTTCTAGTAAAAATACTTCTGTTATATAAAGCTGTTTAACTTGCTGTGTTTGAATTTAAGTTATCTTAAAAAGTTCATCTTAAATACTTTCACAGAATTGAAGAGGTTTGTAATAATATGTGAACTTCTTAATGCACCCTGCATTAGATGCTTTATCTGAGGAGTTGTCGGTGACACTCAGAACATTTCTGTGCTCTGCAGGGTGGGTTAAGAATGTAAACTGAATGGTATGTGATCGTGGATCTCTTTTTGTTGACATGCTTTTTCTTCTAGTGTTCTAGAATCAACATACCATTCACTTACAAGTGTTAAAATTCTGGTGTATTTAAAGCTATAAGAAAAACTCATGACTGGGCTTGTGATGTTAATATTGCCCCCCTACTGGGGTTATTTGTCCTTGGGTTGAAGGGTTGGAAATCGTGCCAAATGGGATAACATTGCCGGTGGACTTCCAGGGGAGGAGTACGGGGGAGGCCTTCGTGCAGTTTGCTTCACAGGAAATAGCTGAAAAGGCTCTAAAGAAACACAAGGAAAGAATAGGGCACAGGTGGGGATGGATGGTTGGTTGGCTCTGTCACTTTTCTTATGGTAAACAATTAAATCCATATTCTCTCTTCTGAAAGTGTTAACATCTGAATAGCAATAGTACTTTGGTCTCTAACTCGGTGATAAGTGAAGGTATTGCTAATGTGCGTCTGGCACAGACTGTTTGGATCTACCCAAAATGAAAGATAAAATTGGGCTAAGCTTAAGTGTGTTTTGGAAACTTGGTAGGGCTGGAGGAGTGCAAAACTGATAGCTTGAAAGCGATGAAGTTGAGAGACTATGGCTTTAACTTCTCAAATAGCACCAATTATGCCTTTAGCTCTAAAGACATGCACAGTACTCTTATTACCATAAGAAAATGTGATACTTTCTAAACTTGTTTTATAAGTTGAAATGTAACGAATTTTCTTACTGTATTAATCTTCAATGTAATAAGCATAGCTTTCAAGAAATTGTCACAAAGGGTTTTTATTCTATTTTACTTGTGACTATTTTTCATTGAAGCATGCACTTTTTGCCTATGCTGAATCACTGAAGCATAGGCTGGGTTCACGAGCACATGCAGAGCTTTTTTGTAGCATCCTGATGGGTTAAAATCTTGGTGGAGGCCGGGTTTTTAACCTTCTGTTTACGTTGCCACATGAGCAAAACAGTGCTGAGTTGAGTGGACGTCAGTCCCTCCTACATTTTTTGACTAACACTTTAAATTGGGGGGAGGAGGGTGGGGAATCAATATTGCTCCCCCGCCCTTAAGGTTGGGATACTGTGAAGTATGAGGAGCATGTAAACCCTTCAGTAATTGTAATTTCTTGAAAATACACTGATTTGAAAGTAACATAGTGCTTATAATAGTATGTCATTGCCTACATAATGTAAAGAAACCTGGCTTAAAATACACTGCCAGTTTCGAGGCTATGACTAAATGGCTTGTTGTAATGTAAAGTTGTGAGGTATCTGTGGAAGGAATTAAAGACTGACTTCTTTCTGTGGAAACACTTCTAGGTACATTGAGATCTTCAAGAGTAGTCGAGCGGAAGTGCGCACTCACTACGACCCTCCACGCAAGCTGTTGGCCATGCAGAGACCCGGTCCTTACGACAGACCTGGTCTTACGCGGGGATATAACAGTCTTGGTAGAGGAAGTAGCTTGGAAAGAATGAGGCGTGGAGCTTATGGAGGGGGTAAGTATGCGAAGTCCAAGAGGGAGCTGCTCATCTGAGAAGCAGCAATACTTGGACCTGGTAGTGTCTTCCCTGCTTTGTAGCTACTGGTTTGTATATGTCCTTGGCTTTATTTCTCCTAGAAGAGACAGAACTTTCTCATGCTAGTTGTCTGCAGTGTGTTCGTGTACCTTTGGATCTTTCTGTGGTTGAAATGAACATGTTGTCCAATCTATTTATAGGTTATGGAGGTTATGATGACTACAATGGGTATAATGATGGCTATGGTTTTGGTTCTGATAGATTTGGAAGAGGTAAGATCTCTCTAATAGGAATAGTAACTGAACTTTCAATACATCTCAAAAGAAACTAAAATACATCTGAAAGACCTAGAATGGACTCTTTTCTCTGCAGGAATGTCGGACCACAGATACGGCGACGGGGGATCCACCTTCCAGAGCACGACTGGCCACTGCGTCCACATGAGAGGTCTGCCTTACAGAGCTACGGAGAACGACATCTATAACGTGAGTTCCAAATCTGCCCTTAAGTGCATGGCTTTAAGGTTCTGTGATCGTTGCTGGACGTGTCAACTGCACCGCAGCTGACGAATGTTCCTTTAGAGAAAACGGCTTGCTGTAAAACTGAACTGTTGCATTGGTGCGTTTTAATCTGTGTGACTATTTCGTATGTAGTTCTTCTCACCTCTGAACCCTGTAAGAGTACACATCGAGATCGGGCCAGATGGCAGAGTGACTGGAGAGGCAGACGTTGAATTTGCTACTCATGAGGATGCAGTGGCCGCTATGTCCAAAGACAAAGCAAATATGCGTAAGTACAACTGTTCCG
This sequence comes from Fulmarus glacialis, assembly GCF_000690835.1. NCBI lineage: Eukaryota > Metazoa > Chordata > Aves > Procellariiformes > Procellariidae > Fulmarus > Fulmarus glacialis. The sequence continues at coordinate 5,201 of NW_009197293.1, forward strand.
AATATGTGGCTTTGGGGAAGATACAGCACTGCAATGTAGTGCATCTGCTGTAACTGGAATGCCAAAGGTTTTATTGCAGCCTTACTTGCAGTGAGGCAAACTGTGCGTGGGTTTGGTGTGAAATGCTCTCATGGCAAAACTTTCTTCTTCCAGAACACAGATATGTAGAACTCTTCCTGAATTCTACAGCAGGAGGAAGTGGTGGTGCCTATGGCAGTCAAATGATGGGAGCAATGGGTATGTGTGAACAGTCTAACTGCGCTTTTGAACAAGCACTTGATATTTAAGGAAGCTGGCTAATGTTATACAGCTCCTGCTTATTCTATGCCTGGCATAAAAACTGAAATTCAACATTCTGTCTTAATCACACAGTCAAGGAATCGGAAGGGGTAGTCCAAGATTGGAACACTAGCACATTGCCAGGTATATAAACCTTTTGGGAATACATTTGAATGATTAATAGGTTGAATAAGCTGTGGTGCTGAGTGTGGTGTGCGTGGGGGGGATGAGCGGCTCCTGGGAGCGTGGCGGTGTGGAAGCAAAGCGGGAGATGCCTGTCCTTTTACTCTCCTTCCCCCTCCCTTTGTTGGAGACCAGAACATCGTCTGGCGATGGAGGATGTATCTGCTGCACCTGACCTGCCATTCAAGCCTGGTCTTGGTGGTGAGGGAAAACCTATTTGGAATTTGGAGAAACTGTCTGAATCGCTCTAGCAAACTCCAGAATTGTTTGAAAATCTAAAACGTGTGTTTGCAACACAAGTCTGAAGCCACTGTTGTGGCTATATAGCAGATACCCTTCTTGATACCTGGCTTGTCTGGTTTCTTAGAGATTAAGATGGTGGTTGGTTTTGGGGTGTTTCTTGAGGGTGGGGGTGTGTGCGCGTGTGTAGATACGCTGCTGCTTTTATAGTACTTTGATTACAAAACATTTGAAGACTAATGCTGATACTTGAACTACAGAAGAGTTTTGTGGGAGCATAGGCAAGTGATGAGGTGAAGAGCAGTAGTTAGTAAGCTTAAGTAGAGGTGTCCTGTAGCGCTGCTGTGATGCGCAACCAGTCTGGAACAGCAGTAAGTCTGTCAGGACTGCATACAAGTGAGCGACTCGTTAATGAGTCGGCGTGCCTCCTGAGGGGGGGCTGGCTGCTGTCATGGGCAGCACTCTGTGTGAGGTCACTTACAGCCAAGTGTACGTCTCTGGGCGTGTGTATTATGCACAATAGCAGATTGATCCCGCTACGTATAGCGCATAGAAATGGCAGAAGTGTAAACCCTTACAGCAAGTGCTTGAGAACTGTGAGCACTTGCTGTAACTCTTCAAGTTGTTCTTGCCGCGTGATTGTAGGAATGTCTGTAGAAGCCTGGTTGCTTTCTTTGAGATTGTTACCTTCTATTCTTAGGAAGAAAGTTCCCTAGGTGAGAGCGCGAGCTAGTGCCAGGGCACAGGGGCTGTTAGTCAGGTGGAGGGTGGATTTGTTGATAGCGAGCAGACTTCTTGACAGGCGAGCTCTTAACGTTTCTATCTTTAACTTGAAAGGAAGCCAATCCAGTTATGGTGGCCCAGCCAACCAGCAGCTGAGTGGGGGTTACGGAGGAGGATACGGTGGTCAGAGCAGCATGAGTGGATATGGTAAGCGCATTTCTTCACTGGTTTTAGGTGGGCCAAGTGCAGCCGGCTTAGCATGCCTTAAGGTGCTGTTCATGGGTGTCGAAGGGCTGTGGTGCAGATGGGGCAGCACAGGCCCTGACAGCTGCAGACTTGGCTACTGTGAATTTTAGAACTAATGGAGAAGGGGGGGGAACGGATTCAAAGTGGGAACTTGGAGCTGGGGGGAAGTGTGGGAAATGATTCTGGAAGTGCTGGTGTCCAGACTTCCATTGCTCCGATGACTTCTCGGTACGGAAGCTGGAGACCAACCTGGTTTAAATGCACGAGTACAAACGGGGAGGTACATGGGGGGCTCTGTGGAACAGGGATGAAAAATGCTGACTTCAGAGGGAGGGCAGGACAGAGCTGGCTCTTTCATTGAACAACCAATAAACTTAACTTTGGGTACGGAGCTGTAAACTGACACTCTGCAGTATTGGGCACAGTGGATGGTGTTTACGCGGTGGCCCAGCAAGGACAGGCGTTGGGGGAGCGATGCTTCGAATCTGCCTGAACCGGCTGTGAACCTGCTGTCGGTTTTCCCCCTCAGACCCCGGGAGCCAGGGCGCCATGAACAGCAGCTACTACAGCAGCGGGAACCGTGCGTCCATGGGAGTGAACGGCATGGGCGGCATGTCGAACATGTCCAACATGAGTGGTGGCTGGGGAATGTAACCAATCGCTGACTTTTGGTCAAATCTTTTTTAAAAAACAAAAAAACAAAAAACTAAGTTTAACAGTTTTGCAATACAAGCTTGTGATTTATGCTTTACTGTAAGTGAATTCAGGATTGTTATTTTAAAACCTTTCAGGTTCAGTATTTTTGAACATACAGAAATGAACATTCATCTAGGATGTAATAACCAAGTTGAGTAAAGACTATAACTGTTAAACAATTTTGAGCGTTTCTCAAGTTAGTTTTGTTGTAGGAGTGTATTTAAGCAGTAAGCGTATTTAGGTTAAAGCTGTTTGAATTACGTTAAATGTTGCTCTTATACCATATTACATCCGACACTGTTTTGAATACATGTTGAAAGAGACATGCTTTTTTGTAAAGAAACAATATAGGAGCTGTGTCTGAAATTCAAAGTGAACATTTGGCATGTTAGTTCTAGTTTATTTCTTTTAATATCCTGTAAGGCACGTTAAAGCTTTTTTTTTTTAAGTTAATGGGGGAAACGTGTTGAGACGCAATACGGCTACTTTAGGATTTCGGTCTTGGTGTTCGTATAAAATTCTGAGGCCTTGATTTAATCTTTCATTGTATTGTGATTTCCTTTTTAGGTGTATTGCGCTAAGTGAAACTTGTTAAATAAATCTTCCTTTTAAAAACTGGAACTCACTCCTTCTTGATCTCCACCTTCTGTGGGGTAGCGACACCTGCAGAAGTGTCACTGTGCTGCTGCATCCCCCTGATGGTAGTACTCTAATGTGCCTCTGCTGTGAGCGTTGTGACCGCTCCTAATGGGAATGCTTGCCTGAAAGCTGGCCTTGCGGGGTGCTAAGGTGATGGCCCTTTCTCAGCCAAGGGGGGTTGGTGAAGAAAACCAGCACCTGCTGCTGCAGGTGCCGAATGTGCGTTGGTTCACAGTGCTCCAGGGCTGCGAATGGGGGCCGAGAGGTAATCTCGGCATCTCTTGGGAGATGAAGTGCTGCCTCAGTGGACTGGGCAGCTTAGTGCACCCACCTTGTCAAACATCATGCTTAAAGATGTGGTTTTATCAGCAGCTTCGTTACAGCTTTGAGCACTGCAGCTTCCTCTGGAATAATGTGGAATCTGCTTCCATGTATTTGCCATAGCAAATTCTTATTAATTAACCATTTTCCCTAAAGGTTAGAAATTTGAGGTCACTTTCTGCAGTGAAGAAAGCCCCATCCCATTTTGCAGCAATGGAGCTGGAACAGGTCAAACACCCCAGCCAGTGTTGTCCCTGCCATACTAAAAACCTGCTTCACTAGCTGGATGCTGACAGCAGTAACAAATCACTGGTGTAGCAGGGTTGGTGCCAGGGCCCAGCTCAATGCAGACTCGTGTCCCTGCTGAGCTTCCAGCAGAGTGTGGGGGGGACTAAACAGCCAGAAGGCGGAGCAGGATCTTGCTGTGGTTTGTACTAAGTGAAGCCTTTGAAAGAGGGAGCCTGTATGCAGTCGCGTGCTTGCTTCAGCCAAAGAGCTGTTGCATCCTGCGGTGCTCGTCGAGCATCATGAGCGCTCCTGGGGACAGGGCTGCCTCCACCTGGCCTTCTCCATTGTTACGGTGTGGTTTGACAGTTGCGACCCTGACATGCAGCAGCAGCGGAGCTGGTGCATTGCAAAATTGCAACCTGCTGTTGACCCAGCCTGCCTCAGCCCTGAGCACAACCTCGCTCGGGCTTGAGAGAACAGCATCATCAGCCAGAGACACACATTAGTCGGTAACGCCCTCGCTGGTTAAGGCAGTGAATCTGAGCAGCTGCCCCACTGCGCTGCAGCAAGCTGGAGGCACTGCCTGCTTTTTCCCTGGGGAGGTGCGGAAGCAGTTTGTTACCGCTGCAGAGCACCGGCTTCACCCGGCACCTTCCAGGAGAGTGCCGTGAGCACACGCGTGCTGGGCAGTTACTCTAGGCGCGTTTCAGCATCACTAGCTTCAGCCCTCGACATGCACGGCCATACAAGAACATTCTCTTCCAGCATCCGTGACTGACAGCTGTTAAAAATCAGAACTTCAGTCTTGCTTTCAGTTTTTGCAAAAGGCTTTATTGTGTAATTACCGCACTGTGGTCACAGCAACTTTCAGAGCAAGTGACTCTGCAGTGAACTGAAGGCACGTTCATTGACACCCACCGTAAAGCTCTATAGACAATTCATAGATCGATTTTTCTTCTCTTTACTTAGAGCAAATACAAAACTGTACACTAGCCAGTGAAACACACAGGAGCACCTACAGTGAAGACACAGTGGAACTGACGTTAATGTGCAGAAAGACAGCGACGTCTAGAGGGATCAAATAAATGTAGAAATGCCATATACAAATTTGAATACAAATATCTATAAAAATCAGAAAAGTGAATTTGCAGTTTAGTTTCAAATAGAACTTTAAAGGAAATTACAGCTGATTTAATTTTCTTAATTATTCCAGTTGGACAGACATTAGCTTGCATAATCCCTACAAATTATTTTACACTGCTCTGTCTTACAATGGAAAATATATTAGAGACCAGACAGTCTGCTGCACAGAATATGCCTGGAGTTCAGAATAAAAAAAATAATGGCTACTTTTCCAACGTTCAAGTGGTCCTGTCAAGGTTACAAAAGCCTTAGGAGGAATTAGACGAACACCGCTGAAGTAGTAAAGTGTGACAAGTATCACAAACACGGACAGGTTTAGGATACGATGGCAGTGCAAGTTCATTACTGGAACAAGAGTTGCAGAAGATGTCCCCACAGTTTCTGCAGTGATGCTACAAACAGAGAGTGAGAATAAGCACAGCTGCCTAAAAATTGAGCATCAGGAAGAGATAAATCAGACCTTATAAAAGCTTTCGGAGCCCACTGACGTCATCCTCCACTGCCCAGCAGGCCCAACCTCCCAGCAGCACTTCCCCCTGCGCAGAGGCCTGCAGGTGAAGCGGGGCGATCCCCCCGCAGCCCGGCTTCCCTCCAGGACCAGGAGCTGCTCGCCCCTGGCTGACAGGCGGGGCAGGCTCTGCTGCCATTTCGCAGCGCTCTGGCCCACCCCGTACAGAAGCAGTGTCAGTCTTCCCTAACAAACTACGCAACAGCACAACTTTTCTTTTGTCACAGAAAAAAGGAAAAAAAAAAAAAATCCACTGAACAACACTACCTTCCTTCTTGAGATGGAGAATTCCTTTTCACATTGCTTGCAGTGTGTTGCTTCATCATCCTTCAGCCAGGTATGACCCTAGAAAATTGGAATGAAAACCTCACTGTAGACGATGATACAAATAAATGTATAAAATAAAATTCAAAGGCAGTTTACCAACGTTGTTGGTATTTTTCAAAAGCCATCTTTTAAAGTAGGATAACCGTGGTGAAATTTGAAGGCCTTAAATGTCATGCATATGCTTAGTCAGAATATCCATGAGTTGTAGAGTACCTTTAGTGCTTTATTTACTTCTTTAATATCTTCCATCTTCAACTTCGATCTGGGGGAAAAAAAAAAATTCCCTCTGCATGACTTTACATTTAGTTGTGTTCAGTTTTACCTGCCATTCCACTGTCCAGCCACTGGATTCTACTAATTCTTCAGTCAGCTCCCTGTTACAACTCTGAAACGCTCATATCACCAGGCAGCTTTGTCACTGTGGGGTTTGCCCCCTTCTCAGTATATTCAGAAGAATGTGGGGAAAAGCACAGTTCCACTGTAAGAACTAAGCATTTAATGTATTGTTTCCTATCTCAGCCAGCTTACTCGTGCAAGGATCTTTCCTCACTTTTGTTTCATGGCTGTTTAGTTTCCCATGCATAGTAATTGCCTCCTAAAATTCTCATGTTTATTGATTTTTATAACTGGAGGCATTTTAAAATTATTTGTATTAGTTTGATACTGCGTCCTCCAGGTTACGTCACTTACAGGAGTTCAGTTCCTAGAACTTACTGGCTGAGATGAAGTCCCATTTCTTGAAGAGCTTGCTCCTGCTCCTCACAGACTTTCTCTAACTGCTGCTTCTCATCTTGCAGTTTTCTCAGTTCCTATAAAATTAAGCACAAAATCAAGTTTTTTGTGTGCTAGGTTTGACCTATAACCTGGATCAGACAGTCTACCCAAACTACCCAAGCAGTTCACAGAAATAAGCTCCTTTACAAAGCTACCTATTTCTAAGGCTTGATTTTTAGAATTACATGAGTGAACTACTCAGGGGTTCTTGGAGAGCGCAAACAATGAAATCATTTAACTGTATTTACCATAAAGAGAGGAAGATTTTCAGGCTTTAAACATCCTTGAACATAGCTAGAATGCAGCAGTCCTATGCCCACACATGAGCCTATAGACAGGTACTGGTGTACAATTGTGCCTTCAAAATCTAAACTGCTCGATACACAGCACCAAATTCTCTTTAGATTATTAAGAATGTTCATGCTTAAAAAATAAATCGCATTCATTGTTTTGAATGCTTGAAAACGGGTTCTTATTTCATTACACACAGTTGAAAGACTTCACACAGTCACTGAAGGCTCTGAACTTGACATTTCCTACCTGAGCAGGGTATCTCACCATGGGACAGCTGATGAGCTTTTTGTCCCCAGCTATCCCACCTCAGCTTCAGCTGCTGACTGATGAATGGCTCAGACACTTGCACAGCTAAGGCAGGGCAGACAGAAACCTCCTCAGCCACCTCTAGCTAAGCTGCTCTCATTGCTCCAAGTTCCTTCTCTTGGCATTTCATGTGCAGACTTGCGTTATGTCAGCCAAACTTTTGAAACCACTCAGAGGAGGAGAGTGGTACAGAAGAAATTACTCTACTACAGATGCAAACATTGCACTGGTTCTGAGTCAGCTTTAATCCTGAATGCTGGGCATGTTTGCATTGTGCGTACCTTTTTCAGACCTTCCATTTGTTGCAGTTCTGTTTTAAGCAGAGTGGTAGCATCCTTCTCTTGGTGTAGTTCTCTTTGCAAAGTTTGCCTCTGTTCCTTTTCAGATTTTAACTCCTTTTCCAGAGTTGAGCTATTTAAAAATAATTCATTCTAAGAAACCCTATAGCAGAAAAATATCCTATAGCACTTAAGGATAGCACTTAAGACAAGAAGAAACCTTGTCCAAAAGAGGGCAAAAACTAGAGTGGTGTTCTGGGAAAGGAAAGAACAGGGATGTTATGGCAGCAGACATCAAAAACTATATTAGCATTTTCAGGTCACAGAAAACAAGGAGCAAGGAATAAAAAATTCACAAGGAGCTAGAATAAAAAAGAAGGAACCCCCCTAAAAAAAAACCCCAAAACCAAAACCAATCCCCACAAGTACATATTTGACTACCTGTGTTTAAACAGCCATGTTTAAAAATGACACTCTACCCTAAAGTCTGAACAATGGAAGAAGCATTTTCTATAGGTATTAGAAATCTTTAGAGGATTAACATTCCCTAAGAACACCAGGACGCTCCCCAACCCCCAAGCCCCTCCAAAAACCCCAGTCCATTTAGATGACAGTCACTTAGATGCCCAGCCTACAAGCCTGACCATATCTATCTCCTGATTTAGTAAAAAAGCAATTGAAAGCTCCATTGCTAGTCAGAGTGACCAGATTTCTACTGGCACTCTGCGCTCTAAATCGGATGTTCTGAAAAAAGCATTTCAAAATCCTCATGCTAACTGTGCACTATACAGAAGTACTGTGCTTTCCTAGATCTTGCATGCTTCTGTCAATACTTGCTGAACCCAATACAGTTCAAACCTACCCCTCTTTAGATCTTAGCACAGAAGAAGTAGAAACCACTTCTTAAGGAAATGGCAGAAGGGAAGGAAAAAACCCTGATCAGGTTAAATACCATTTGCTATCCAGTTGGGACATCTGTTGCCGACAAGCATCAAGCCTGCCAGCAAGCTCTTGCTTCATCTTGTTGCATCTTTCTTCCGCAGCCTGCCTTGCCTTTTCTGCATGCTGCAATCTACAAAGTAAGGAACATGTACATTTGTTGTCAATTCACATACTCCTTACCTACACCCTCTCATTTTGTTCTTTGAGATTTACCATAGAGATCTTTATAAAAGCTTGCACTGAAAATGCTAGCAGAGAAAAAAAATGACTTTTGAAAGCAACTGTTTCTGAAAAAAAACCCCCAAAAGCGAGAGTCATACCTGTTCTTAAACTAAAGTCAGCATGTTTTTAAACAGCCTGCCTATGGAAAGAGCTATGGTTTTCGAATGGATCAATTATGGGCACGTTTGCCTGGGAAAAGAGAACAGGCAAGCGCAGAGGGTGAGAAGGAGGAGAAAGGAAAAAGAACGTCATGCTGGCATGCATGCCCAAATGTCTATAGGAGGTGTATGGAAGGTCGTCCTATAAAGGTTTCAGTTGGAAGCTTTCTACTGATTTCAGTGTTGTCTTTTTGAGCTTGTAATTATTACCTCTCTTCCATTTGTTTCATAGAGGACATCATCTCATTTGTTTTTCCTTCAAAAGAAGATATTGCTTCTGTTTTCTGTTGTAATGAGCACTCTGCATTCTGTAGGAATAAGTGAATAGACATTCCAGGTAATACATTTTAGTTTTCTAAAGCACAAAGTTAGTGCTTAACACTATCTAGTCTAGCACTAGATAAAGAATGTTTAGCTTGTTACAGGCCATGCCTGGGTCTAACTGGAATGTACAAATAAAATGCTGATAATGCCAGAACAGACACTCCCCAACTTGTTTTGTTAAGAGCTCAGAAAAAAAACTTAACTGTACTAAGTTTTGACCTATGAGATCAGCTACCAGCCAAAAATCTTCTCTTTAGAAATGAGCTTGAAGAAAGAAATCATCAGATTAAATTGACAGGATAATATCAATTATGTTACTATTATGATTTGAATGTAACAACTGCACTCACTGGGCATGGAACTAGGAAGCCAAAAAAAAACCAACCCCAAAATAAATACTGCTTTTGAAAGCAAAGGCATACCTCAGCACTGGGATTTCACTGGCCATTGCCTTGCAAGTTTCTGTGCATCTGTGAAGGAGGCAAAGGCCTGGATAAAGCCTGAACAGGCATCAGGAAACAATCCATACAAATTGAGAGAAATCCCCTCTGGATTTCTGGCACCAGATATGAGAGGGGCAGCCTAGTTAACTCCTGTGTCATTAACGGAGACAAGCTCTGTATATTTTGTGTGAACATTACTACTCCATCACTTCCTGTAGAAATGCCTATCATCATATTTTTTGTCCAATTGAAAAAAAACAAGACAAAACAACACAACCCACCCAAACAACAAAAAACCCACAAAAACATCCCCAAGCCCCTGCAGTATATATGACACAAAGGATGGGGAAAGTAAACTCTAAAAACTGCCAGGGTAAGGAAGAGACTGAGGAAGGGAGACAGGCCCAGAAAGCAAAACGTTTTTCATTTTACTTCTCTAACCATCTTACATCTGGAGAGCCAGGTCTTACGCTAAAGGGGCTACAACAAAATACCTAAACGAATCCAACAACTGTTTGGTAGCTCCATTGGCCAGCCTGACCACAGAGCTCCTCCCTCCCCAAATCCAGCGTTGCCTTTCCACTGGCTATAGCACTCAGCTGACCATTTGGGTACAGACTACAGGAGATAGACAAAAATAACCGACAGTTTTCTATTGGTTTAGAGAGACTTATTGTTGGTTTCGACGGCAAAGACTGTTAAATGTGGTGCAGGTGAAAGGCAAGACAACACTGATGGGAAGAAGAAGGAAGACAGTTCTTGGCTGCAGTAAGTCTTTTTTTTTAAAAGACTGATCATTCAGTGATTAGAAAAAAGGACCCTTGCAAACACCTTCTCCCCTGTGAGAGCTCTCCCTTTGTCTCAGCATTTGCTGGATGATCCTATGGCAGACTACGCAGCATACTCAAGGAAACCCCCTTTCTTTCCAAACATACCCAATATAATACCAATAACAAAGCATAATACAAAAATTAAACAGTTTTAAAATAGATATTCTTAAGAAAACTGTTGCATCTAAGTAGTACTTCAGATGCATATATTTCATATGCATCCCCAGTGCACAATTAACGTGTAAAAGACCACCACTACAGCTGTTCTTTCTATTCTCCACTATGTACATACCTGAGATTTGTGAAACATCTGCAAGTTAATAGCCTTCACTTCTTCTAACTGTTGACGAAGTGCAACTAAAGTGTCTTGTTTTTCATGAGTATCTTTTTCCAGAAGTTTCATGGCAATTTCCATTTCTGTTTTCATTCCGATTTGTAGCTCCAACTCTTTCTCTAGTTCCTTACAAAAAGATCTCCTAGTTACTGCTATGTAGTCATATGCAGGGATAAGCACTTCCAAAACCCATATAACCCATACACAAACTATGTAGTACTCTGAGATAATACTGAACTATGATTTTACAGAAGAGTTAGGTCTCCAATAATACATTAAGTTAGTGAGACCAAAATACTATTTCAGTTCTCCAGATCAGGGCAAGGGTGCAGATCTGCTGGCATGAAGTGTAGAGCTCAGCATGTAACTTAGCAGCCTGTCAAATGAAGCATTTCTCCTGGCAGATAGAGTTGGGTTGACTTAGAGCCATAGGCTTCAGCAAGCCTGGGCAGCCTCTTCACCAGTCACTAATTAGCAGTTCACTGTGCAAGTGACTGTTGTGTATATACCATATTTTCCTCCATAAAGACAGTTGCCTCTCTTAGTGTTTTGATCCTAGTCTCTGCTATAACAATGCTGGTAGGTTCTTAAACAGGGGAAGACCTTCTATTTTCAGCATTCCAAAAGCCCCGACTTCCAGTTCTTTACAGACACTGTTAATGACCAATGTCCAGCATCTTGCTTGCCATTCCTTTATGAATTCTGAATAGGTGCAAAAAGTGCACAGCATACGTCTCATATTTGTAAGGCTACCTTAAAGTATGCAGAATCCTGTATCTTTCATTTCACTTTCTAGAATTAAGTGTCCTTACCAGCCTCATTTTTTTTTCTTCTTTCAACTGCTTCCAAACATCACTGTACATTTCATCAAGACCCTGGCGTGACTGCTTGTAAGTATCCAATTCTACTTTTGTATCCTCTTTTGTTACCTACAAGAAACATCAGCAAAGAAGCCACATAAGATCACAAAGCTATATATTTAAAGTATGCTTTAAGTTCTTGTGTGTAACACAATATTTCTATTTCACGTAAAATCCTACTATTTTACAATTAATAAGCTGGCAAACGTTAATAAGCTGAAATTTCAAAGAATAGAATAAAACTAAAAAGAAACTATTCTAATACTTTTAATGCTTTCTCCCTTCTGCAAGTATATGTTTACATGTGTAGTAAAGAACAGCAAAATCTAACGCCTGTGCATACTATGCACAAAAACACAGTGATCTAGACAGTAGCATGCTAAACTCTGCTTAGCATTCCAGTTCAGTGTGCTTTTGACGGCACTAACTACAGTTGATCAAGAGACATCACTTATTTTAAGGATCCTCATAATCTTTAAATAGGTGTCCCACCTCTACACTTTTTTCACTCCGTTCACGAATTAATTCATTTTGTTGTTTTAACTGCTGCTGCTCTTCCTGAAGTGATCCAATTCGGTCAGTTGCTGCTGCAAGCTGTTTACAAAGAGAACATATCTGTATTTAGTCACTGTACAAGCATGCAACATCTGGAGGAATTCTAAAGTTAGTAGCTCAGCCTTGGTAGCAGGTGTGCTGCTCACTTCCCCTTTTGTCCCTTTCATTCTCCCCAGAAGCTGCCTGACCCTTTTGCAGCCATACTCACTGTACAGCCTAAATTAATAAGCTCACCAACATTTGTTCACTTGACTTCTGCTTCACGCCCTCATCAATTATTTTAAAATATTAACTGTGCAAAGAAATGCATCCTATTGTAAAAGGCTAAAACCCGCCACAGATCTGTGATCTATGGTATTCATTCTGGTATGAACTAGAAGTCATATAGCAAGCCAGGGTTGACATTCGCTGGTGGAACCTTATGGCATTTTCAAGTGGACATACCCCAAAAAGTATTGGAAATTGGACTACACAGATACACTCTGTGTATATATATAAAAAAACCCACCACCACAAAACCCAAACCAACCACTATTATGCATGCTGCTGGATTCTATTTCAGTTCCCAGCTAGGAAAGATTTCCTAATTGAAATGTGATTCTTTTCCTTCTCTTTTTCTGAGTTCTGTTTAATTCACATGACAAATACATACACACGTGTATGAGCAGAAGGAAGAGGGACAAGTCATGTTCATTACAGTGGTATGATTACTTTTGGGTGGAGACACCATTGCAAGACAAAAACCAAATAGGTGTCCAAAAGCTTTTTAATAGCTAACATAATGTAGAAGCTTTCCACAGAGCTTTCCCCATGTGCCAACTCATGTCAGTCCTACCAATCCCCCACATTTCACTAGTACCAACTCAAATATTTTAGGTCCTAAGGTATATTCTTAGGGAGTTTTGCCTCTGATGGAAAAGAGCTATATGAAATATTTAACAGACACAAACCTCTTCCTGGAGTTTTGAATTGGTCTTTTCTAAACAGTCTATTTTGTTCTGAAGATCTGCGACCGTGCAACTGCAGCAAGGAAAAAGAGATGCATAAAAACAATACAAGTGGTGCCAATGTTCAACATTTATTCCTATCCTCAATCATACTTTTACCATCTTGCATTTCTTAACAATGAAATAATTTGGCGAGCTGGCAAAAACCCACAGGAAGTACAACTGTCTCTCTTAAGCTCCGAGAGGACCATGCACTTGCCTACAGTTGACAGCCTGCTGTATTAGTTGGCAGCCCTGTTCTGGCTTAGTCTTTGCAGTCTTAACATCTCTCTGATGTTCAAGAGGGTAAGTGAGGCCTGCTCCTCCCACTGAGCAACCTATGGGGGAAGAACAGAGACTCTTCCCCTAAAGAATGAATTTCCAGATGCATTTGTAATAGTTTTATCTTGAAAAGGTATCTCCAAAATCTTCTGTTAATCACTAATAAGTCTCCAAACAATCAAGTATTATTACACAGACTTGTTTTCTGCATTGCATATGCCATCAGAAGAGCAAGATTACAAAATGAAACTAAGATTTCGGGAAATAATCAGAAAAGGCATTTCAATATCAGACAAAAATCTACAAGACTGACAGCAGAGACATTCAAACCATACTGGAAAAGCTAAACAGGACAAATGTTTGTACATTAGAATAGATGAAAATCCCACCTTAGATGTCGGTTAAGTTCTTCCACATAATGCTTCTGGTCAAGAACAGCTGTAATCCCTCCATCTCTAGTTGTAAAAGTGAGAATTTATTGATTGAGAAGAAACTCCTTCATTCTAAAGTGTTGGTTTGTACTACAGTTTTCAGCACAGACTTGCAAACTGAGTTGAAACCTTTTCTCCTTTGCTTATAAAAATACTTGTGCCTGAGCTAGACCAGAAGCAGGAGGGAGATGAAGCAGCTGTTTAGCTGCTTCTCCTCAGCATCTAAATGGTAAAGTGCTCTGAAGTGCAGGAAGCACACAAACTAGGAAGTCCCCTCCATTCACTACAGGTCTTCTAGATACAGTGATGCTAACAGTTGCAGTCTCAATTCACCTAACATTTCAACTAAAAGTACTTTTTTCCCTCCATAATTGAGCTTTCCCACAAAGACAGCTATTTAATTGAGAGTGTTTCTGAAACAGTGCTTAAAAACAAAGCAGTGATTTCGTAGTGGGTGACCTGGCAGATCATGTATCCAATAAAACACAACCTAAAATTTTGGGTGCTTTTAATTTGGTCCCAGCTCAAGACACAAACTCTCCACACTGTACTGTTAAAACTACCATGGGCTCAACCTTCGAAAGTTAGTACTTTTGTTGAGCTAACAAAATCTATTTTGGATTCTCTTTTTTGTATGATTAAAAGAGTTTAAGATCTCTAGCTCTCATGTGCTCCCACAGACTGTCTGACAGGTTTGTTCTACAAAAAAACGTTAACAATTTAGAATCACTGCGTCACCATACATACTGTTTGCCATCACTGTCCTGTGTTTCCTTAAGGTACAAGGAAAAATCAATCACTCCAACCTGAAAAATATATTTAAGACATTAACACACCTTCACAGTGCAATTCTGCATAGCAGCAGGCATTACTTTATATTTGAAAAAAGGTAAACATCTGAAGTTTAAACATATTATCTATAGGTAGATAATACCTATATTCTTCCTGGCTGAAGCAAATGTACAAGCTAGTGTTTGTTGTAAAAGCATCAAAATAACCACATTCAGCTCAGTTTCTAGCCGTTATTAGTTTTGACAGCATTTCCATAAACTGCTACTTAAAAAGGTGGATACTTATGTACTTTTTTTGATTCAACGTGGGAAACATGACAAACTTCCACACATGACATTCCTGCCCCCCCCGAAAACCTCGGAAAAAGAAAAAAGAACTTAAATCATACTTTGTAAGAACAAACACAGTATCTTACAGAGATATGACATTTAAGCAACTCTTTGAGTTCTTATAAAGACATTAATGGTTAACCATGTTCATAATTTGTAGAACAGGCAGGATAATTTCAACATTATTTTCTGCAACATTATCTTTTAAAGAACAAAAAGGTTAATAAGAGTAAAATTATGGCAACATATATTTTTAATTTACAGCTTAGAAAGAGAGTCAGACTTCTGCAATGCTATTGATCCATTTGTCAAAGTTTACCTAATTCAAAAGTAAAACAGATTGGCTGAAAGAGGACATGGTCTCAAATCACAAGATACTCACAGTAAGTTAAGCACAGATTCATGTAAGGCATTTATTTGTTTGGACCACAAATATCTCAAAACATTCCTTATACTCCTGGGCTGTTTCATTAAAGCAGCAGAGGTATGTGACATCACCCCCCACGCACACCAAAGCCAAAAGGAAACCACCATTCCCCCTCAAAACAAGAGCTCCCGTAAGTCCCTAGCAGACTGATCTTGACAACGTATCTCTTGTAATTAGCTTAGTTTATCCAATTTTTGATTTATCGTAAGACATTCAAATGCCCGCTTATGAAAACAATGGCAAACCCTGGCTGCATACCACATTTAAGAATTCTGGACCCATCTTGGCAAAGTATTTATGGATGTGCTTAATTCTACTAGAATCTTATACAGACTGATCGATCTTATTTAAGCTTTAATCTTCACCTGGGAGTCCAAGTCTTCTCCTTTCAAGCAAAGGTTTGCATCAATAACATTCAGTCCAACTAGCAGACCCACAATGACTGCTCCTTCCTCCTCCATCATCAATGCATCAGGTTCGTAAAATTCACTGGAAGAAATATTATAAGGCATCACTGCACATCATAACAATTATAATGGTGCTTCCATCACTGAAATCATATAAATAGTAATGTAGTCCGTATAAAGCTCCTTCTTTGCTAATTTATCGCACAAGGTGGAAGATGCAAAACTCTCACAGAAAATATTCTACTTGTTCCTCTGTAGGTTCACTGCAAAAACAATGAAAAAATTGCTCCTCTGCAGGTTGCAAGAAAAAGCTTGAAGTTAAACTGTCAATTAACGACCTCTTACTACAGCTATGCAAGGTTTCAGTGATTCAGTGAATACAATCTACATATATCTGTACTGTTACCTTAATAGATGCTTATGGTCCAAGAGTACTTTTAGATAATCTGCCAGTTTCTTTTGCATGAGTGCTAGATAAAGCCAAGCTCTTCCTCTTCCTACAGCAGTCCTAAAATGAAAAGTTGCATGTTTTGGTAAAAACAAAATGGTTTATTAACTAGATTTATACAATTCAAAATTCTCCCTTTACAAAGTGTTCTCTCCAGAACACAGAAGCATTTGAGTAAATTCCATTGCTTTTGTGAACGGAAAGTATATTGTAAAATCTTCCTAACTTGGAAAGACATACATATTTTCAGCTACCACCATACCCAACGATTGATGAATCCTAGCATTAAAATTCATCCTGAATTACCCAAATGAAGTACTACTAGTACACGCACAAAATTAGACAAAGCCATAAAAGTGAGGGAAAGAAGAGGAAGCAAAATATCTGTGAAGATTCTACAGTTATTTTTAGCAAGCTTATAGAAATTTCCAAATGCTGTTTTTTAATCTGACAGCATTGTTTGAATCAGAAGCCTGGAGTATTTTGAGATGTCCTCCTTATCTCTTGGAGAAGTCAATGCCTCCCACATACCCTATTTTTCTCTTTGGGTACAAGATCTCATTAAGGAAGGCGAGAGACT
>NW_009197293.1:21755-22469 GCF_000690835.1 Fulmarus glacialis
GTGAACTGCATCATCCCCAACAATCAACTTACTTCAACTCTGGCAGATTTTTAACACTAGTTGCTATATCTGATGCTTCAGGACAAAGTTTTTCCACTAGCTCCAAAGGACCAAAAAACGATTTGTTCTGTCCAATAAAAGTCTTCTTCACTAAAGGGAGTATACAGAGAAGTTTGTGAGGAAAAGTGACAGGCTTCCAACTCCAGAATCACAAATGTTAGTCTACGCTTTACTTTGTCTTACCAACTCCTAATACGTCAACGAAAAGGGGGCATTAAAAATATTGCCTTGACAGTTTAGGAGGCACAAAATACAGGGTATATCAGAAGGTAACCACATAGTTATATCTGTAATACTGATTAGCATCATACGGTGTGTGTGATTAACATTAACGTCATACAGAAGTCAAACTGGAGACACGACACAGACTCATTTATCCGCCTCTCCTCAGCGCGGCAGCTGGCCCAGCCGCGGGGGAGCGGGCGCCCACCTTTCAGCCCGTGCTTGAGGCAGTGCTCCAGCACCACGAAGAACTGCTGCAAGGGAGGGAAGTCGGAGTCCAGGGTCCGGCCCAGGCTCAGGGCAGACTGGATCAGGATTTTGATGCTGAGCTTCATCATGTTCATGAGGTTTGCGCGCTCCTCCATGGCGTGGTATCGCGCACCTGGGCGGGGGGACACGGGTGCAGAAAGAAAAGCTGTTTTTTAGAAACGC
>NW_009197294.1:0-13871 GCF_000690835.1 Fulmarus glacialis
TGATGACTAAAGCCAATCATCCTGCAAACAGCCATACTGAGTGAGACCCTTTGAGCTCTCTGGGACCACAGCAGGCTGCATCCAGAATCTCCCTCTGAGTGGGACGCTTCTCAGAGTCCGCAAACTTGAATTTGCGATACTCGGAGGATCACTGAGATTTTGGACTGAGACGCTCCTCGGGGCTCAACTCTTCGCCCATTGGAAAATGCCAAAGCATTTAACGTGAGTATTTCACGGTATTCAAGGGGGATTTTTAACAGGTATACCTTTATAAATTAGCTAACTCTAGGCCTTTCATTTAGCTTTGGCACCATATTCATATGCATATATATACATACTGATTGATTTAGATCTTTTTGCACGCTTATCTGTACAGTTACTAACAAGTATAACCTGTAGTTAAATTGTTTTATTCTTTGGAGTATTTGTAGCAACTTGACTAATTCTTTGTGCAGCTGTCAAATTGATCAATGTTTAAGCATTGTAAGACTGTAAGTTGCTGCTAAAACCCTTAACCCTTTAGTCATAAACTGTTGCCCAGGTCTGAGACTAAGGGTAGATCCAGCCACACCTAGGCTCCTTTCTGAGAAGTTTAGAAAGCAAAGGGATCTACCTCCCAATGGGAAGTCCTTCCTATCCCTTTCTGTATTAGACATAAACCGTTTGAATCTTTTCTGAACCTCGTGACTCAAGAGGAGAGTCCCCCTTTTACCCTTTTTATCCTTTAACCCTTTTACCCTTAATCTCTGTACAAATAATTCCAACACAATTCTAATACAATTTTCCCCTGTGTAAACTTAATCCATGTAATAAGTAACAGAGTCAACCTTGCCATCAAATTCTGTTAAGTCACGTTTCTATAAATTTCTATTAAAATCACCCTTTGCCAATACCTATGCCAGTGATTCTTTACGCGGCCTTAAAACCACCCATTCATGACAGTTCCTCTAGGTGACCCTGCTTGAGCAGGGGGGTTGGACCAGATGACCTCCAGAGGTCCCTTCCAACCTCAACCATTCTGTGATTCTGTGAAATGTAAATGCTTCCTCAGACTGAGGCTTACTGGCCTCAGACAACATGTTTGCATGCTAATATCCTGTCTTAAACTCCAAAATGTGGTGGCTACACATAACTTAACTATTGAAATTGTCCCTGGACTGTTTTGTCTGGTACCCCATGCTGAAGAACTGAGCAGGACGAGTGCAAATTGAAACTGGCCAAAATCATGCCACAGAAGTTTCTAAAGAGTGATCAAGCGTGTTCCTTGACATGATAATATTGCTTGATGATATAGCAGTAGCAATTACCATTTTTTTGTTGCATATATTCATATTTAGGGTCCTGGGCAGCCTGCCCTAGGTGACCCAGCATGAACATGGGGAAGACAAGATGACCTCAAGAGGTCCTTTCTACCTCACTCATTCTGTGTTTCTTAGATATTGAGATTCGGTTAATACCAAGATATACTGGTGAATGTAAGAAAAACATACTTATTCAGATGGTTACAGAAGCAGAAGTATTGTTATCATAATAATAAAATAATGAAAATAGAGAAAAAAAACCCAATCTACATGTGCTTAAATGAAAAAATAACAATAATAATGTATTCAATAAAGGAAGCCAAGAGAAACCGTATTGGGTTTTAGAAGCTTTATAGGACCAAGCCATACTTTTTTATTTTTAAATTCCCTGAATTATCATTATTCCACTAGTCAAGATGAAAATTCGGCTGGAAAAGAATTAGAATTTAAAAAATTAAAAATTAAAAAAAAAAAATTAAAACCAAAAATCCCCTCAAAATACATTAGAATGGAATTAGAAATAACATGGAAAGGAAAATTTATAGCTATTATCACACATGCATAGAGAACACTTTCTTGGGGGACTGTGTTACTATTATGGGTGGTGGCATTTTCTATTGTATGTGCCTGCCTATTTCTACTCACTTCTACAACCTCCAAGTTATTTCTTTGAAAACAGACTCTGTAAAACAACAGTACTTTGCTTTCTCTGCAGATTCTCTAAGAATCTGAGGTTTAGCTAATCCAAATTTTAAGATAAAAAATTGATGACTCACAGATAAAAGCATTAGAATATTAGAATATTAAAATGTACTATCTGGTATAGTGACAAAAATATCTGAGGATGATTATAAATGTTTCAGGTCATATTTATCTTTTTTTTTTTCCTCCTAGCTGTGACACTAGAGATAAATACTGTAACTGAAGATGAACCAGAAATCTCTGTAGTTAGGGTCCATCCATTTACAATTAGTAGTTGTACACACTGTTACAGCTTGAGGGCTGTCATTCATCATGTTATTTTATAGTTAATTATTTCTTCTGTCCTTTTGTATTTGTGTGTTGGATCCATTCATTATTATTGAATGGCTTTTGTGTAAAACTAATTTAATTTTAAGGCTTCTTTTTTATTCCTTCCTTCTAGTGTCAAATATTTGGACTTACATGCTTCAAAGGTCTTGATTTATTTTCCTTATGATTTTTTTTAAATAAAAGGTAGGCTTTAAAATTTAATTGAATGGTAGTTCTTCATGTTTTCACACCTCACTTTCAAAAAACAAAGGAGGAAAGCTTTTTTCAGGAACTGATGTGATTCACTGCCAAGGCAGCAACTGAATACTCAGAAGTCAAGCAGAACACATTTTTAAGTTTGGTATGGGTTCATCGCATGCCAGACAGATTAAAGGATTAGGAAAAGAGGACTTCTCCAGGAAGTTTTTCAATGTAGGTAGGAATATTGCTCAGTGTGATTCTACCTAATGTATTATGCCCCTGTTTCTCTTCCCATACGCTGCTGTAATAGCCCTTGAAATGTTACCTGCTCTGCCTCTCAACTCTTGCTCCTTTATGGCCAAGGTCTTGCTCATAGACTGAAACACACTCCATTGAGGAGTGTAGTCGATTAGTTTCTCATTTAGAATTTATCTGCACAACATTTACAGTAATGTGGTGCTATGTAGACCAACCCAAACTAGATCTAAACAACCTCTTTTAGCTGCAAGTAGAATCTAATCTCAGATACACAGCTCTTAGTGCAGGCTCATTTACTTTTATTCTTGTTGACATCTAATGCCAGTATTAGTTAGGTATCCATGCCTGAGATAACTTACGTACTACTTCATTGCCAGGCAGTGCTGTTGTGACATGTACATTCTTTCTAAAGTGATACATATCCAGATTAGCATTAGGAAGACAATCAAGGCACTTTTGGGGATTTAGCGTGTACTACATATTCTTTAATACTTTACGGAACTCATAAGAATATGATCATTATACCTTGTAAATTGTGGTCACTCCTAAAAGAACTGTTTGCAATTCTTTCATTGATGAAATTCTATTACTTCTAAAACAATGGACAGAGCTACCAGTTCGCTCATAGTCTGGGGGCTTTTTTGTCTGTTCACCACTAAATAACGATAGCATTTCAAAAAACTTTCAAATAATTGAGAACAATATATAATTTTCCCAATTATAGCTGCAAACTATACGAGAATGATTTATAACTGGAACACTTACAGAATGTCTAGTTCTTCCTTTTCTGTCCTTCAATTCTCCTGCTGCATTCTGCACTAACAAAATAGTGCTTGGCTGGTATTTTAGATGTGATCAAACACAATTACTAAAGAAATACCTTGTGCACAGTTTCAAGCTCTGACAATGAAGGAAATTTTTACAAGGTCACTCTTTCTTACTGGAGAAAAAAATGCTGTCAGTGTTGCCAAAATAGTACATATGTTGAAATTTTTTACCCTATGGTATGAAAATGAATTTATTCTGCTGTCTCTTTGCTATCCTTAATATGGTTAGATTGGCTGCCTTAAACAAGAAGCTACTGCTAGTGACAGGAAAAAAAATACGATATGACCTTTTCATTTTCTTAGGCAGTATTTTTTCTCTTTCTCCTACTTTCTAAGAAAGGACTGTACAATGAGAAGTCATACTTCTTTCAAAAATAAGGCTTGGTTTTGTAAATCTTTGTTTTCATCTTGTTTCTCTTGGCTATGCATAAGCCAAGAGATGCATACCTTGATGTTATGTTGCGCTTATCTTCACAACATTTCTGTAAAACAATACTCTCTCTGCTATACAAATGCACAGAAAGACAAAGGTCAACCTGCGTAGAAGACCTGGGGAGCCTAAAAAATCATAGAATCATAGAATGATTTGGGTTGGATGGGACCTTCAAAGATCATCTAGTCCAGCCCCCCTGCCAAGGGACATCTTTCACTAGATCCATCCAGGGATGGAGCATCCACAACTTCTCTGGGCAACATGTTCCAGTGTCTCACCAACCTTACCATAAAAAATTTCTACCTTATATCCAATCTAAACCTACCTTTTTTCAGTTTAAAATTGTTGACCCTTATCCTGTCACTACAGGCCATGGTAAAGAGCCTTTCTCAATCTTTCTTACAAGCCCCCTTTAAGTATTAAAAGGCCACAATAAGGTCTCCCTGGAGCCTTCTCTTCTCCAGGCTGAACAATTCCAACTCTTTCAGCCTTTCTTCATAGCAGAGGTTTTCCAGCCCTCTGATCATTTTTGTGGCCCTCCTCTGGACCTACTCCAACAGATCCATGTCTTTCTTGTGCTGGGCGTCCCAGAGCTGGATGCGGTACTCTAGGTGGGGTTTCACGAGAGTGAAGTAGAGGGGGAGAGTCACCTCCCTTGACCTGCTGGACACATGTTTTTTCATGCCACTTTTGCTCAATGTCTTTCAATGATCTGGATGAGGGGATCGAGTGCACCCTCACTAAGGTTGCAGATGACACCAGGTGGGCGGGAGGGTTGATCTGCTCGAGGGTAGGAAGGCTCTGCAGAGGGACCTGGACAGGCTGGATCGATGGGCCGAGGCCAACTGTATGAGGTTCAACAAGGCCCAGTGCCGGGTCCTGCACTTAGGTCACAACAACCCCATGCAACACAACAGGCTTGGGGAAGAGTGACTGGAAAGCAGTCTGGCTGAAAAGGACCTGGGGGTGCTGGTTGACAGCCGGCTGAACATGAGCCAGCAGTGTGCCCAGGTGGCCGAGAAGGCCAACAGCATTTTGGCTTGTATCAGAAATAGTGTGGCCAGTAAGAGTAGGGAAGTGATCGTGCCCTTGTACTCGGGCACTGGTGAAGCCACACCTTGAATACTGTGTTCAGTTTTGGGCCCCTCACTACAAGAAAGACATTGAGGTGCTGGAGTGTATCCAAAGAAGAGCAATGAAGCTGGTGAAGATTCCAGGGAAGAAGTCTTATGAGGAGCGGCTGAGGGAACTGGGATTGTTTAGTTTGGAGAAGAGGAGGTTCAGGGGAGACCTGAAAGGAGATTGTAACGAGGTGGGTGTCAGTCTCTTTTCCCAAGTAACAAGTGGTAGGACGAGAGGAAACAGCCTCAAGTTGCACCAGGGGAGGTTTAGATTGGATATTAGGAAAAAATTCTTCACTGAAAGGGTTATCAAGCATTGGAACAGGCTGCCCAGGGAAGTGGTTGAGTCACCAACCCTGGAGACATTCAAAAGATGTGTAGATGTAGTGCTTAGGGACATGGTTTAGTGGTGGACTTGGCAGTGTTAGGTTAATGGTTGGACTCGATGACCTTAAGGGTCTTTTCCAACCTAAAAGATTCTATGATTCTATGATTCTGTGCAGCCCATTACATTAGTGGATACATTAGCTTTCTGGGCTGCAAGTGTACATTGCCAGCTTATCTCCAAACTGCCTGCAGTTTTAAATGATTTTCAAACAAAGTCTAAGGATCTAAAACCTAAGGATCGATACGTTCCTAGCAAATATCATTAAATGTCTAAATTTTTTCAGATGTGTGTGTCCATAGGTGGCACCAATAAAATCAAAGTGATATTATTTAATATTTGATGTGTTTAGAATTCCTGTAACTGTTTCCTATAATTCTGCACAAAAGTATATTGATAGTAAATGCTTAGTTAGTTGTTTGTAGCTGTTACATTTTCATTTTCTATTAAGATATTTGAGCTCTGATAGCAAATCAAGTTTTTTGTGTTTTTTTCTTTTTTTTTTTTTGTTGGATTTGGTTTGATTTGATGTTTTGGAGTTGGTTTTGGTTTTTTTTTTTTGGTTTTTTGGGGTTTTTTTTAATGGTTATATACCTGTAGAAAGAGAGAAACTTTCCTAAGGCCTGTTACTGACAAATTAAAATCAATAGCCCTCTGCCTATTGCTGGCAAACTGTTAGGTAATTCATGTCAAGGAATCAGAGAGTCTTATCAGTGTGCTGTTGGGCCTGAACTACTAAGTCCTCTAGGACGTATTGTTTACTTGCTTGTTTCATGTGCTATATTAGCATGTTTTCTAAGCTTCCATATGTCTGAGCAGCTTGGTGAATGAAATGGAAAAGATGAGGTTTGTCTACAACCACCTCAGCTGAATGTCTCTGCAGACAGATACTAACTGACCTTTTTTAAAAGATAATTAGAAAAGAACACAACTTTGAATAAATTCAGTCCCTCATAGTCTTCTAACTTTATTTCATTTTTGTGAAAAGTTCTGCTGAGATGTGTACGTGCCTCTAATTAAACATGTAAGTTAACAGTTTAAATCTTTGTGCCTACAGTAAGGTTACACATCTATGCACAAAAATTGTAGTGATTCAGTTTTCAGTTTTTTCAACATCTACAGACCTACCAAACTCAAAGAAACTTTCAGGAGTTTAGCAATATTGTAAATCAATATCTTTGTACTTCTGTGTTTGTGTAGGGATTTGGGATCACATATGTTGGTATAAAGAACTCTAGTGTAGTTCAACTGTACCTTTGGATACAGTTGTAAATTATTTTATCCCTTTTAGGAGAATAATATTTGCAATCACTAGTTTAAAAGAATCTGAAGAGTTAATTTTCTGCCTTTGGAAATTATCAGTGTTTAAAAATGCTGGAGAAGAATGTGTTTCCTGAGAGAGTATTCCTGTGGTCCAGGAATACTTTAACCATCCAGTTATCTCAGGTATTTATTACTTTATATTTCAGAGCAGAGAAATGATATCTGTACGAGTAATCTGTATGACAGAAACTGTAACCCAGGTGACTGTTTCCTTCCTTTTTTATCTCTAAATATAATTGTGTTAGAGCTTCTAGCTGCAAAGCTTAGCTTTTTTAGTTGAAACAGTAAAGATCTTTAACACGTGTGATCCTGGCACTATCTCTGAAATTAAATTACACAACAAAGGATTGCAACTGTTCAATTAACATTAACTAGGCTGTATAATAGCAATCAAATATTAACAGTAGTTTTTTCAATACTTTGAAAAATCAATTTTCATGAGTCAGTTCTGCTAAATGTTAATAAAAACCTGCTTTACATTTGATAAATAATTTTATACAATGTATCTATTATCACTTCAGGTAGAGTATTTTTCATTTTCGAGGTTTTTACCTGATATGGCAACCAATTCTTAGATACATAGAAAAAACTATTTTTATATTGTAGTCCTTATACAAGTATCAGTGGATGCCTTATACAAAGAGAGAAACACAGACTTAATCATTTGCAGGCATGGAGTAATTTCAGATAAGTTAAATCCATACAGCAGTCAGAAGCAATTTAACCCGTTATTGACTTTAAACTTAACAAGTAAAAGAAAATAATTACTTGTATATTCCTGAAAAAAAAAAAAAAAATATAACCAGGCAGAAGCTCTGATGTCCAGAAGCAATTAGAATCTAGCTTATATTAATCATCGTGTCTGTACCCTCAACTTTCTGACATAGAAATCAAAGACAAAAAAAAAAAAAAAAAAAAAAAAAAATTAAGCACAAAGGACTAAAAGAAATCATTGTTCCCAGAAAAAAAAAAGCGAGAATTGCATGTTTTAGGATCAATTTTAAAAATAAATGTAAAATTAAAATAGTATTTTGAAATATATTCTATCTTCATTCTGTTCAGACCCTGATTGTGAACCAAGTTACTTGTGCATATACATTTTACCCCACATGCAGTGTGAAATATTGTTGTGGACATTTGCTTTGCATTATTCATTGTTCATATTGTCTCTTTGTTCATGTAATTTGCAGGGCAGGATGTCCTAAACTTACCACTAAGAAGAAAGGTAATCAGCCTTAAAAGCCTAGTTCTATTTTAGCTCTAATATTAGAATCATAGAATTGTAGAATAGCCTGGGTTGAAAGGGACCTTCAAGATCATCGAGTTCCAATCCCCCTGCCGTGGGCAGGGACACCTTCCACTAGATCAGGTTGTTCAAAGCCCCATCCAACCTGGCCTTGAACACTTCCAGGGAGGGGGCATCCACAACTTCTCTGGGCAACCTGTTCCAGTGTCTCCGCACACTCTCTCACAGTAAAGAATTTCTTCCTCATATGTCATATAAATCTACCCTCTTTCAGTTTAAAAACATTCCCCCTTGTCCTATTACTACACTCCGTGATAAAGAGTGCCTCCCCATCAACCACACCACTCAGCTTGATGTCATCTGCAAACTTGCTGAAGGTGCACTCAATCCCATTGTCCGTGTCCCTGACAAAGGTGTTAAATAATACTGGTCCCAATATGGACACCTGAGGGACACCACTCATCACTGGTCTCCACCCAGACATCGAGCCCACCCAGACATTGACCGCAACTCCTTGAGTGTGACCATCCAGCCAATTCCTTATCCACCGAATTGTCCATCTATCAAATCCATGTCTCTCCAATATAGAGACAAGGATGTTGTACAGGACAGTATCAAGTGCTTTGCACAAGTCCAGGTAAATGATGTCAGTCGCTCTTCCCTTATCCACCAATGTTGTAACCCCGTAGAAGGCCACGAAATCTGTCAGGCAAGATTTGCCGTTAGTGAAGCCATGGTGGCTGTCACCAATTAGCTCTCTGTTTTCCATGTGCCTTAGCATAGTTTCCAGGAGGATCTACTCCATGTCTTGCCAGGCACAGAGATGAGACTGACTGGCCTGTAGTTCCCTGGGTCTTCTGGGTCTTCCTTTTTTCCCTTTTTAAAAATGGGGGTTATGTTTCAAACATGGCTACTTGCTTGAAGAGTTACTCTAGCTGGGCATACTTGCACCCATGACATCCACTTCTGCCTTTGGACCTAGGGGGACTTCCAGGTTCTGGAGTTCCATGCGACTTTGTGTCTGGGCAGCTCTTTCAGTTCTTGGGAGGTCAGTCAGGATGTAGGTGTCCAGATAGGGAGGTTTTATCATTTCTGCATGGGTTTCAGCCACAGCTATGCAGTTGTCGCGGGTGGACACCATTTTGTTTCAGCAGGCGCCTGCGTCCATTTGGCTCCTAGAAGAAAACAGCTCACTTTCCAAAGGCCTCTCTGCATGCCCTGCTGCACAAACTGCTGTGCCGCACCCTGGCTGCTGTGCCATGGCCTGCTCGCCAGTGCTCCCGAGGGTGCAGGTGTTAGCCATAGCTGGTCCTGGCCGTGCCCAAGCCTCATCAGCTGCTCTCCTGACAGCTACCGCATCCTGACAGCTCTCTCCGTGACCCTGGCAGAGGTTTCCCTGGTTCAGGAAACCTCCCCGTACCCTGCCATCCTCCTCTCCGCTGCGGAATGTGCCAGCACTGAGCTGATGGCCTCCGCAAGTGACTGCTAGTGGCAGTTACGCTGTGTTTAAATCTCCTGTTTATATCTCTAAAATTCTTTAAGATGTCTTGATACTGCTTATTTAAATTAACTCTCATAGATTTTGGAAGTATTGTAGTTATAGGTGTAGCAATTGTGAAAGAGATTGACTAGAATTGGTCAATACAGCAATTTAAGAAAGGCTAACATTGCTTGGGCAGGACACTGTGTTAAAGACCACACAAGAGTTTGAAAGATAGCTTAAAATAATCAGAGTCCTCTTAGTGTTCCTTGCTAGATAATCAAAATTTTACACTGAAAAATACTTGCTGGGTAGGAGATTATGTACAAAGATATGAAATAGTTTGACTTAACGTCTTCTGAAAAAAATAATTAAGCAAATTTTGAAAATGCTTCCAAAAGTAATTTCTGAAATAAATTATGTTTCCAAAATAATTTATGAAATAAATTTCTTCTCATGAATATTTATCTTACACATGATTCTATTTGAATCTGTCCTTTATTTTAATTATGGATAAACAGGCAAAGTTTCAAAAGCAAACCTCAAAGTTAACCAATGTTATTTATTCACATAAACTTTAAAAATTTTTTTCCTGCATTATCTCAGCTCTGTTCCTGAGCACTCATTTATGAAGAACTGTACTCTCTGAAGTGATGGTCTTCTGGCTGTATTTATTGCTGTTCCTAATGTTTCTTTTGAAGCAATGCATGAATCTCTTCCCTTCACTCTCTGTGTAAAATTAGGATATTAATAATAATATTTCCACATAGACCTGAATTCTTGCAGGCTGCATTCACTTTTGTTGGTGAAGTGGTTTAAGATACTTGGAAAAACCAATGTGCTTATTCCAGATACCGTGAAAATTAGTAAGTATGGTGTATGTAATACTTTGCTATTTCAGCATTGGAATTATAGAAAAGTTTTGAAAAAAAAAATTAGTTGCATGCCCTTCATCTTTAGGTGGTGAAGAGAAATAACTGTTGTCTATTTAAACCTTGCTATATAGTAGTTAATCTCTCACACAACCTGATGACATGAATGTGTTGGGTTTATGATGATCAAATCTAAATATTTCAAAATATTTATCTTCCAGAACAATATTATAATGTTAGTTGTGTTAAGCTGTTTAATTTTTCAAATGAAGTTATTCAAGCAAGATAACCAAGGGGAGATAATCAAAAGAGCAAAACCAAGAAAAACTCACAGGTCAAGGTAAAGACAGTTTAATAAGTGAAGGGAAAAAGAAGAGTAATAAACCAAGTAGCTGCCAGCCAGTCTCCAAACAATAGCTACCTTTGAAAGACTACCTCCGCAGTTTTATTGCTGAGCATGACGTTATATGGCATGGAATGGCATGGAATGGTCAATTTGGTCAATTTGGGTCAGCTGTCCTGGCTGTATCCCTGCCCAAATTCTTGCCCTTGCCAAATTCAGCCTACTCACTGGGGGGGCAGAGTGAGAAACAGGAAAGTTTTTGATGCTGTGCAAGCACTGCTCAGCAACAGATAAAACATTGGTGTATTATTATCAATACAGTTTTAGTCAGAAATCAGAAAGCTCACATATGAGCTTCTGTGAAGAAAATTAACTCCATCCCAGCAAGACCCAGTACACTGTTTTAAAAAGTATTAAATCTTCATAAGTTCTGTCAACAGTGAAAATTGCTTTAAAGCTACCTCATGGCTTCACATATATGAAATTCAGATTTCATTTCCAAAATACTGATTTCAACGTCTCAATCCAAAAAGGAATATCAATGTTTAGCAAGTATGTTGCAGGGGAGGGAGCAAGGGGAATAAAATAAGAATGATTTTAAGAAAACCATGATGGAGGTAGGATATGGAAGGTTTCAGCCTTGATGAAAAACTGCACGGACAGACGTGCATGTGGAAGGTGGGAACCAGAAACGGCAGAATTATTCATCGTCTTCCTGCATCTTGTTAAGAGCCAAAAAGGCCACACTTCAGCCTTCCTAATTCTGTCAGCTGCTCATACTTGCAGTAACTTGCCGATTTCAATGGTTGGGAGAAGAAGTTATTGATACTATTATACTAGGTGCTGTAGTGGGTTGCTGTACAAATGTGAAATACACTTAGAAAATCCCAGCTTCATTGCATAATCACGGTTAAATATTTCTTGGTTCCAAAGACAAAATTACATTATCAGTGTGAATGTTCATCAAAAAGATCCTCTTTAAATTTCAAGGACCCAATATCTACAAGTAGCAAACTGATGGTTGGCTGATCAGTTATTCTTTGATCACTGCTGACTTCTTCCAGCCACAGATGCTGCTATGGTCTGGTAATCCTCACCACAAATAGCCCGAGTGAGGCCAGGGCAGAAGCAGTAACAGTCACGTACTCAAACATATTTACAATTGTTTGGTCTGTACACATAAAACAAGATTCCCCTCTCATTACATCCATCTGCAGTTCTCTTAGTTCTGCTATGCCATTCCTAGATTTTCTGTCTTAGTCAGAGAAGAGTGTGAGCACAACTACTAAGCTTTAAGATTACCGCTCTCCATTGCATGAAAAGCAGTAACTCGCTTTGAATATTAATATATAGAGGAAGAAAAATGAAAGTTAGTAATATAATACTCTAGCTTGCATCTTTTAAGCCTCCCTGGTTAAAATTTCACTAAGTGGGAAAGAATTATGTTCCACAAAGAGAAGGCTTTGAGGAAGATTGTACAATGTATGAATTCTACAATTTTTAAATCTGCCTTTCTAAAAAGCAGGATACAACCCTTGATCCCCTGACTAGTATTTTGAACTCCCTGCTGTGACTGTATCTACTAATTCCAGTTCATGTAACAGTTCTGCATGATGCTGGCTGAACATTATGAGCATACTACTGATGTGGCAAGAGATAAGAAATTTAAGTTGTAATTTAGGGTGAAGGTTTGCCCTGTAGTTACAGTTGTGATGTAGTTGGGTACCAGTGCAGTGCATGTGGGCACACCTAGTCATTAATTCCCTCATGCTCCAGGAATTCCCCAAAAGATTTCTGCATAGATGAAACAATGGACTCATTTGAGACAATAGATTAACTTGAGAGGTGACAGAGTGAACTTATAGCCAACTTCACCACAAAGCATTTGACTAACTGTTGCAGGAGCATTTAAGACAGTCCAGGAGATTTCGCACAGGCAGCCCTGACTGTACCAATTCATTGCCACCATTTTTATGCTTAAATGTGTGGGTTAATAAACTGGTTGGAGGTTGGTCCATCCCAGTGATTGTCCCAGGCAATTCTCACTGCAGAACTGACCAAACACTACATCAGTAAGATGCCCATAAATAGTCAACAGAAAATGTTCCTGCAGATGCAGAACTGGTCACCTAGGACAGTCTTTTTGTACATAGTTAGGAGGTGGTTTTTATGTAGTTAAAGACAATCAATGCTAATGGATCACGCATGTGCTGGGGTGGCCACGTAGGAGCATTGGTCAGGTGACTAAGAATTCAGCAGAACAACAGCTCAGGGAGTTTCATCCAATCCAGTTAATGATGCTGTTGTAAGGACCTTTGTAACACAGACTCATGTCACCACCCAGACAGCCACTAACACTCCTGTTTGGGAGATTTGATTCCTCATGTGAGCATCAACTTATGAAAAAGATCCAAATAAATTAGTTTCTTTAACAAATATCCTGTGAATATCTGTGTAACACTTGACCTGAGGTGCTGATCAGCCAGTAACACAATTATTTTTTGGTTACTGTCTGATCTGAAAACTTTTGTATGCATCTTTCCTTTTAGAAGATGAGAGATTCTGTTGAAAATGTAAGAAGTTGGTGAATATTTGTGATCATGAAAGAGATTCCGAGAGGGACAATGTGTTATTGGAAAGCAAATAACAACATTCTTACAAAAGTAAATATATAGAGCCACACTGTCAGCAGATAGATACTAACATCAAATGAAGTTATGTGATACTTTGCACTAGCTTAAGGTACAATATAAGGTTGAACATAAGAACAACATTTTTAGCATTTAAAATAATTACTTTTCATTAATTTAATTTTTAATTTAATTATTACTTTCAAAATAATTTCCCAGCAGATATGAAGTAATTCTAGAAGCATATTGTTTTAAAAGGAATGTAAACTTGATGTAAACAGGGTATGGGTGTTGTCAATTAATAATGCCACTTTTATATATAAAAATATTTATATTTTCTATGACTGTAAGGCAGCCAGTTTCACTGGTTTTGTATTCAAAGATGATTATTTTTGGGGTTTGTAACAGTGGTTTTGGATTTTCCCTATTGGCTTTTTTTG
>NW_009197294.1:13965-22938 GCF_000690835.1 Fulmarus glacialis
GCTAAAGTAGAATATCTTGTTCAAAAGGGTCATACGCTTCTAACATCAATGCAAAATACCAAGTCAAAGTAGAATCAGTAATAGAATCATTCTGTAATATACAGAATGATGCTTTGATGTGAAATACATAAAAAAAGTGTATAGTAATACAGGTACATATTCTTGCCCTTTTTCCTTCCTCTGCAAGGGTAGAACAACTGCAAATTTAACGTAGAGCTAAGGAAACTTTGAAAAACTCTGTTCTTAATAACACTTGAAGTTTGAGCTTGAGGTTCCCATAAATTCTCCTTTTGAAAAACAGTAACCCTGCCTTTCTGAGAAGATGCAGTATTCCACACCATATCTTAAATTTATTCATTTATTAAAAAGAATTAAATAAAATGGCATGAGAGATGCTGATATACTGTACAAGTCAAAGGTCTAACATTCAGAATATCAGCATTCTAACCTAGACTTTTACAGGACTTAATCCTGTTGTAGGTTTCTCAGTTTCTACAGACGTAAAATGAAAGTAACTCACAGGAATCTCATAAATTCATGTTGGGGAGATACTCAAATATCATGCTATCTGGGGGCATTGATGCTTACTTATATGGAAATGAAAGAAGTATTTCTTAAAGCGAGCAGTCATAAGAAAAAAAAGGCCTTAACTCATCAAACAGCCTTGTTGCTATCATTCTTGGCTCTTTAATATCTGAAAGTCAGTCTTCTGCCTCTAAGATTTGAATTCCTCATTTTGCAAAATTTGTCAAAAGACGACACAGGAACCTCAAGAAAGAATCCATACAATTTGTGACCTGTCTAGATTAATTTAGTGTGATAAAGTGTATCTTAAATTTTTGCTTTCTTCTAGAGATTGAGTCTAAGAGCTAGAATATTGTTTGAATTTCAGTATCTAACTAATTCTTTCTGAATCATAATGTTTCTCTTTCACTGCAGGACAATGTTCTGATAATAATGAAGGAAAGGAAGGAAACAAGGAAAAGAAAAATATAAATAAAAAGAAACTGAAAGAGAGAATAGCTGAGTTTAGCAGGGATTTTATCGGATACATATTCACAGCACCTAACTACTTCCTATTACAGTTTATAAATGTAGAGTTTCATTCTAAACTCTCCTCACTAAATGGCAGAGGACTGAAAATTCCCAGAGAAATATATCTTATAGTTTTGCTTATAAAATATCTATTACTTTAACTCTCCTTTTAAATAACCTACAGTTAATAGGAATATGTGTTTCCTTAGAGTACTGGAAAGTAAATTCATGGCTGTTTTTTGTCAGTTGCTTTAAAGGAAGAATATAGATGATCACAGAAATAATGTACTTCAAAATGCAGGTTAAATGAGATATTTAATTTTTTTCCTTGTTGACCTCTTTCTGCCTCTTTAATTGAAATCAACTGCAGTAGCTCTGATCAATGACAAAGGTATTTTCAAAATACTGTTTTCAAAGTTATGTGAAATATTCTTGTTTGTACAGGAAGGAATATAGTGCAGCTCTACACTATGGTTGGGAATCTTAGGTGTCATTGGAAAAGCAAGGTGCTTTCATTGTATTATATTATTGAAACATAATCCCAGAACTAATCTTACTCTTGCTGTTAAAACTAACATGGCATTCACTTTTATGATTCTTCCCTGAATTAAATCAAGCAATTTGTAACTAGTGCAGTTCCACTGCAATCACTACTAGAATCTATGAAATGTGGCACCACAATCCCAAATTGAAGACAACACAGAAGGAAAGGCAAAAGTAAAAAAAAAGAAGAAAAAGTGTAGTACCAGAAAAAAACCCACAGTAAATCAGTAGCAACTCGTGTCCCAGTCCAGAATCAGCAGGGAAAAAATGTTGCCTTGAGATTCCAGAGGATGCCAAGATGCCTGCCTCCGAGCTGTGGGGCTGCAGTCTGTTTCCTTCCACTCTGAATATGGATTTCCTTCTTGGGTAGCATGTCCGCCTTCACTTCCATTTACATGTATGTCCCAATTTTTCTCCTATGGTGAAAGTTTTCAGGAATTTTTGGGCAGGGAGTGAGAGAAAGGAATTTCTTTTCATTTTAATGAAGACATCTTGTAACAGTGTAAGAATGGAAGATTTGCCATGAGGGGTTAGATTTCTTGCTGCCAACCCCAGAATCCTTCCTCTTCCACTAGACAGAATCATGTTTCAGAGGAGTCATCCATAGCGGAAAATAATGTATTCAAGAAGACTGAGTATAAAGGCAAAAAAAATACAGGTAGAAATATACTAGTAAGATAACACAGCACAGGGCCTCAAAAATTTATTTCTACTTTATAATTAAATAAATCTTTCTACTTTATCTGTAAATTTCATAAGGAGGAGCAAAGAAGGAAGGAGCAAAAAGACTAACTTCCAGAAGAGTAAGGGAGAGCATGGTATTAGTAAATTTCTTTTTTACTAGATATTAACTTACAGTTACACCATTACTAACTTACTGTAATACTGGTTTTTTTCGAGTTGTGCTCAATGACAAATTTTTAAGCCAAACTTTTAGAAGTAACTTTATATTCTCTTACTATTTATTAAATCCTTCAGTGATGTACTCTGATAACTTTGTGAGTCAAAACATCTTTTCTTTAGAAAGGTTTTATTTTGTTACTGTAATATAAAGTGGATATTCTGATCTGGATATAGTATCAAGAAAGTTTTTTTTTTCTCCCCCCCCGCCCCCCAAACCACAAAATCCCAAAAAGAAACTACTACTTCTCTCCTTCCTTCTTCACAAATAATTTAAAAAAACCAAACAAACAAACAAAAAAACCCCCAAAATGCAATAAAACAAACAAAAAAGTATGCTGGAGAATTTCTAAAGAAGAAAGAAAAAATAAATCTGCTTTAGAAGTCTATTATGTCTAGGAATTGCTTGGTATTTGCATACATTGGGCACATGCTCCCCCTGGGCTGAGTTAGCTGAGAAGTATAAAAGGTAGAGGAAAAAATAGCAAAAAAAAAAAGATAGAGAGTATAGGAAAGTCTCCAGTGTTGCCTTAAGCATATGCTAAAAGGCAACTGATATCATCAGATATGGTGGCAGTGAAAGCTGTGTAATCTTGTTTTATTTTTAAACTAAGGACATATTGCTGCCACAGTTGTCCTATGCTGAGAACTGGAACGCAGCTATATCATTCTGGGAGTAAAATTCACTTTTACACAGATAAAAAAGGTAGATGTGTAGGGGTTGATTCTATCTTAATTTAACTTACTGGATTTTTGCAAGACAGGTATCTACTGAAACAAACAGGACATTCTGAGTTTAAGACACATTTGAAAAGAAATACAATTGTGTGAAGGCTAATTATAATGAAATATGGTTATGAAAATTGTATCCAAAGTCAGTGAGGAAGACAATAATATCATTCAAAATAAATCTTGTGAAGTAGAATTTTCAGGCCCTTGTAAGAATTTAATACACACAAAGAAAGCAAAGTGAAAAAGTTATAGAAGAAAATTAAAAGTAAAAAAAAAAAAAAAA
Organism: Fulmarus glacialis; assembly: GCF_000690835.1. Taxonomy (NCBI): domain Eukaryota; kingdom Metazoa; phylum Chordata; class Aves; order Procellariiformes; family Procellariidae; genus Fulmarus; species Fulmarus glacialis. The sequence goes on from NW_009197294.1 coordinate 17,459, forward strand.
GAGTGTTTTAACATCTTTGAATGCGCCCCAAATAGGCAGTAGAATTGACCCTAGAAGTTGTACGAATGGTTTGACAGCAAATACTCTCATGGGAGTCAGATATGGAAAATGTGTCTTTCAGTGACAAAGAATAGGAAAAATGTCTGCAACAAAACAAACAGAAATATGCCCTACCCTGCAGGGTTGTGGTTGCCTCCCAGTGAACAGGTTAAGCTAAGTTCACTAAAGTAAGTTTTCTTTTGTATCCCAGAAGGAAAACACCCAGCTTCATGACTCAGTTTCAATAGAAGGGATGGCAGGTATTTGTGCTTAAGGTATATGTCAAGACTGCAGGTTTGTTTTTCATGGTAATTATGACCCAGATGTATATGGTGGAACTACAGGAAAAGGTTAGGTCTGATGTCCTTAGTTCTGTTGCATTAGGCTCCCATTCTTGGGAAAGGGTAAATATTCTCATCTCAAGTAAAGGAAGCATCAAGAATATACAATTGTTTTGTTGATATTTAAAATGAAAGAAGAAGAAAGTTACTAGAGGATACTACTAATAAGTTTTCTTTTGGAAAATATAGAGAGGAAAGAACATAAATTATACAAACTGATTCTCTTTCTATTCCCTTGAGAGAGAATTAAGGGAAGTATTTTTAGCTGAGTAAATACCACTATTTTTCTTTTCTAAGGTCAAGCATTTAAAATGGAGGTTCATCTAAATTAGAATGACTGGATTCTAGCCATGCATAAAAGTTACTTTGCCCTTCCAGCACAGTTTGTAAGAATAATAAAATAAAGATGTATTTGATCTTTGGTCGTTCACAGATTCCTTGAATTATTCCTTATTAAAGTGTCTAAGTGACAATTAGGCGTGATTACTCCTAAAATTAAACTAGAAAACATGCTTTATTTGTTATATTGAGTAAAACCTGTTATTTTTTGTGGGTCTGTATCAGCACTGAAAGATTTGTGGGTTTATCACATCTGTAAGAGAACCCCATGGCTGCGAAACCTGTCACTTCTGCCTTTTCTAACATGTCTCTCAACAGTGTCCTTTCTACTTGCAATTTTAATCATGTCTTATTCTAATTCTCTATTTTTGTTTTATTCCTCTCTTGCTCTAATTCTATGTTAATCCTTTTACTTTTTGCAAAGAGAAAACAAGAAAAAACAAGAAAGATAATGTACAAAGCTCATAGGATTTATGTCTGATTTTGTATGCTGTCCACTATTTATGAAGTATAAAGTGCAATAGAGTGAAGATGATGCAGGTATACAATATGTGGTTTCTTTTGGCCCTGTTCTGCTAGATGAAATCCAATATCAGACTTAGACTGTGCAGTTTTTGTTCTTTATTAAATGTGAATTTTGAAGTTCCCCTCAGTTTACAAAATGCATACATTACATTTTATGAAAAAGCAAATCCATAATTTTGTTACATGTGTTTCTGAACATTAAGAAAGACAATCTGAAGTAACATGTTCGTAGTCTTGTAACTGTCTGTGGATTTCTGTTTTTGAAGTACAATAGCAGGCTTTTTCTTGTAAGAAGAGCCTATCACTTTTATCAGAGTAATAAAAAAATCCAAAGCTAAAATACATAGTACGTTATTTTTCAGTCTTATTAAACTTGAGGTTTTATGGGAAACATACTGACAGTGTATTTTTCAAAAGCAAGAATGTCCACATATTCAAGAATATCTTAAATAACAAAAGTTTCCATGACAAGAAAGTAGTTGACTAATTAATATGCAGTGTTAGCAATTGTAAAAAAACCCTATTTTTTTTTTAAAAAAATTATATGGGGTTTTGGAACCTACGTCTCAAAATAAGTAAAATAAAAGATTTCTATCTTGCCTCTAACTTATTTTTAATTTGCAGTGGGACTGGAAGAGTCAAGAACTCATTTCTGGGTTTGAGTTCATCAACAAGCTGCTTAGTTACCCAAACTTTTTTTCCAATGTCATTTTTAATATTAAAAGTCACATTCTTCAAAGATGATTTGATTACAAAGCTATTTTTATTGTCCAAGGTGTCAAGTGTTGCAGTAATCTAGATATTTCATTCATTGCGTTTTTTATTTTCCATTGTTTCTATTTGATTCATATTTATATATACATTCAACTATTTCCATATTTATGCCATGGGTTTTTTTATCCTTTCTACTTTAGTCCTTCAACCAAAACCAAAAAAACACACAGAAATCATTGTCCATCCAGGTGTGGGCCTTGGAATGAGTATCTGAAAAGAGGCTGATGGTCAAGGAGAGTTATTTTATATCTGGTTTTCCCTTTGAAAAGCTTACTCCACTTTAGTAGAACAAGAGAAAACATGTACTAGTACTTTGAATACTTACTTTTTATAAGGATTATCTACAATTTAGTCTCTAAACTGACAGTTGTGATCTTTTTATGAAGCACAATATTTCACAGCAATTCTGGCTGCCATGTTATACACACAGGGTCGAGTGGATGGCAAGTACTGGGGATGGAAAGGAATTGCGTAATTAGACACCATTGGTTTTGGGGAGGTTTTGCTGTTCTTGTTTAATTAGTTGGTTTTTTTTCTTTTTTCTAAAAAGTTATGACCCACTTGTGGGGTCACCTGGACATATGTCACCTTAATTCAGGTGTTGAAAATCTTCTAATGGCAAAGTTTTTTTTCTTTCTTGCCAAAATGCTGATTTGTCAAACTCTGCTCTAAACTCCAAAGGAGGTAACTTTAAGAATTGCCTGAGACTAATGATTTTTAAATGAAAACTAAACATTCAGGGATGTGTTCAAAATAAGTAAAAAACACCTGTTTGTTTTTTTTTATGAAGAGAGGAACATCTCAGAAAGACAAACAACTTAAGAATTAAACCTGAACTTAAAGGATAGTCCGAGTCTTTGATCCACAGTAGAATAGACTGCTGTCACTTCATTGCGTATTTATTAGAACTGTTAAAATTCATGAACTTAAGATGTCCTGATATCATCCATGAAAGTGTTGAACCAATGAAGAGATAATAACAACTAATTAAATCCATGCAGGAAAAATCCATCCAGAGCACCCAAAAAGGATATCCTACATGTCTAGTGATGCTATGGAAAAATAATATTGTAAATTGTTCTTAGTGAAGCAAGCAGCAACATTCTGTTCCCACCTCATAATTTCAATGGATGTCCCTTCAAATACTTTCATCTTGTTTCATCTATTTTCTTTTGAGCAAGTAAAGAAGACAAGGAATTCACTACAGAGCTCTCAAAAGATGCAACCCTTTTGTACAGAACTGCTTCTGTAGCCTCAAAACATCATCAAGGCATGGTGACAGGAAGTTTACCAAAGTTTACCACTTTGTAAGAATTATATATTTTGGTTGTTCGTATTCCTCAATTATTTGAAAGGGAACTATTGTTGTGCTTTAAAGTAACAGAAGTTTTTCTGTCACACAGTAGAAAGAGTGCTCAGGAAAGAAACAAATTAAACTCTAGAAATGAAAGAAAGGCCTTTAATAATCTAACATTTATATATAAATATAGATTAAATTCTCCTTTTTAATACAGCTCTTTAAAATCTATTTTCTTTCTTTTATAGGACTCAGTGGAAATTTCTCACATTGTCTACTTACAAAATCTTTAATTCCTTCTCAATTAATATTGAATAAGCTAGTGAATTACTTTTTTCATTTACAATCTACTTGATTATAAATTATACATGAAAAGATGATTAATTTAAAATTTTAGCCCTGGTCTTGACTTATCTAGAAGAGCCTCACATAAAAGGTGTTTCATAATCAGTAGTGTTTCATAATCAGTAGTGTTTCATAACCTGAGGTCTGTTAAAAGACTTCCCCAAAAATACACACTGATAAAAAAGGTAATGACAGAAATAATTCTTGCATACTATTTTTGGGAGTGGCATTTTTTCAATAGACCATAACTGTAATTGTTTTACTTGTCTTAATTATTTTACTTGTAATTACATGCTCTGAGAGATTATGAAAGAGCCCAGATTACTAACTTTGCAGGACTCATAATTATACATAGTTATAAACTGTCACTAAAACCCAAAACAATTAAGAGCTGGGCTCTCAATTGCCTGAATTAGGATCACCATTTTTTTAGGGACATTTATTTGTTCTTACCACTCTCTACTTTCCATAATCTTTAATTTATAGAACATTTTCTTGTAGCAGATTTTTATCTGAAACATTAGATATAGGTATACCTGGCATATTACATATTTTGTAATGCTGTTAAATATAATAATATAATAAACAGACTTCTGAAAATTTCATATAATCACAATATTTCGGCATCTTGATACCATTAATAGATTTAACAGTTCTTTTCCTACCAAAAGATAGAGAAGTTTTTAATTATTATTTTGCTTTGCTTTGTTTTGCGTATTTGTTTTCTGAGAGCTTTCTTATTGCAGAAAGATCCCTCTTTCTTTGTCATGCAGAGCATGTCTTTCTGCAGAAAGAAGAAGGTCCATGCTCTGAAAAACTGTACTCTCATTTGTGTGCCCAGCCTGACCCTGTGGTTGAGTCTCAGAGTGAAAGACTGTAGCAATCCCAGCTCAGTGGGGGTGAGCCATGTGCTGAATATTTCCTTCTGGGTAGGATTTGGACTTCACACCTAGCAAGATGTAGGAGACTGAGCCCAGTATCTGCCCAGGACAGGCAAGGAATATTGGTCTTCGTACAGGTCAGTAGTTTCTAAGCATAATATAGTGTCTCATCTTCAGTTCAGAAAGAGCCATTTAAAAAGATGTGCAGATGGTAAAAAAATACACGTTATGATGTGACACTGAATACTGTGAAAGTCTCCTCTCTACTACAAGACCAATCTTCCAAGCTATGAAATTAGAAGCCCTGACTTCTGCTCAGGCACAGGTCCCTACTTAGTGACAGGGATTCTAAATTTTGTGTAAGGCATAAAAGGTTAGTTGAAGGACAATCTAGAAATCATGACAACTGCAGCTTGAGAAACAGAGACTGGGCTCTATGCTTTGGAGATAGGAGCCTAGCTCTTCTGGTCATTCGGAGACTCAACTGACACCAGCCTTCAGCTCCCTTCTGAGGACTCTAAGTAGTGCTTTTAGTCTCCAGACTCCTCTCTTAGAGGATGTAAACTATGGCTAACAAGGTCTCAGCTTTCAAAACTGTCTCGTGAAAAACATTGTTCCAGCAGCAATACTAAATCTGCTCCAAAAAATGTGGTAAACAAGCTGAATGGTCAGAACTCAGAAACTCAGTTTTTAATTACATTTTGAAAGTTTTAAGATGAAATATCTTGGTTATTCTTAAACTTTTAATTATCTTCTGTAATTTCCTTTTGAAGTTGGGGAGAGGAGTAATCTTTTCATTCTGAAATGGAATTAATATTCCCTGTCACCATTTCTAATTCCTATCAAAGGGAAATTTTCATTTTTAACCTTTTTCTCTTCCATTTTTTTGCCAGTGGCACACAGTTTAGACTACTAGAATCATAGAATCATAGAATCATA
>NW_009197295.1:0-5175 GCF_000690835.1 Fulmarus glacialis
CGACACTCCTGCCCAACTTGGTTAATTTAATTTTTGTCCATTTAACTACACTGTTTTCCAAAGGAAATTGTCTGTATGCCTAGCTCTGATACCTATAAATACTAAATACATTAAAAAGGCATTTAATTGGCTCCTCTGGATTTTTTGTTTAAGCAGCAGAAAGTTCAGACCTGAGTCTTCAAAAGATTTTCTTTCTGGAAAAGTGTAGGATCTCTCTCTAAAGGTGGCGTGCAAAAAAGAAAAAAGGTAACAGCTTATTACTTTACTGACTGCTTGAACTCAACAGCACAAGAAATCTAATAAATGAATCCTGAAAGGAGTCACTGGATTGTCATTCCACATCAGTGTCATAGAGTTAAATGTGTGAAAGCTCAGTTTTCTTTCAAAAATTGTACAGGCAACAGCATCAAGATCAAGCTGGTTTTGTTTGTTATTACTTTATATAAATAATCAAACACCAGATATCTGGAAATGCCACAATTAAGATCATAGCCAAGACTTGCAAGCACACTTCTGCCCATATCTCATGACTCATCCTCTGCCAACAAACTTTCACGTGTGAGGTAAGAAGGATCCTACAGAAACCAATTCATCCCAAACCATATTCTCTGTCTGTCCTGTACATCAGAGAGAACAAGTGTCTCCTGGAGAATGCAGACATCATTATATAGGCTGTATTGCAACACACACACATAAAGGAGAAGAATTGAAGCTGCGCATACAACCTTGATTCTGGAATTTCTGACCCCAGGTGCTTGGCTTTTAAAGTGCTTGAGTTACGTCTTCTATTAAAAAAAAGGACATCACTTTGCCTTGTTGACCCAGGGTTGAGAGAAAGAGAGAGCCTGGAGAGCTGCAGCTGCAGTGGGGCTAGAAAGGGGCACCCAAAGGGAAGAAAGAGCGGGCTGTGGAGAGACCTGGCTTGTAAGAACCTTTTTCCTGGGCAATGGCTGGTTGCCCATGTGGAAGGATAATCCTCAGATTATGGTTATTTTTAGGGTTAGGATTCAGGTTTGGTTGACAAAGCCTAGAGCTGCAGTTGGAGCGGGACGGCAAAGGGGCTGCCAAAGGAAAGCGTGGGCTGTGAAAAGAACAGGCTGTGAGAAGTTTTTCTGATGGTAAAGATAAGAACCTTTTTCCTGGGCAATGGCTGGTTGCCCATGTGGAAGGATAATCCTCAGATTATGGTTATTTTTAGGGTTAGGATTCAGGTTTGGTTGACAAAGCCTAGAGCTGCAGTTGGAGCGGGACGGCAAAGGGGCTGCCAAAGGAAAGCGTGGGCTGTGAAAAGAACAGGCTGTGAGAAGTTTTTCTGATGGTAAAGATGATAGAGGGTGGGCATCAGCCAGACAAGTGAAAATTGTCTGCTCTCCTGTTGAATGAAAATAATGCTCAGGCTCAGCAAAATATAATCTAGTGTTGTCTTCCTTCCCTTTCTGACATCCATTTCTGCGGATGGTTAATAAGAACAGCCTATTTAAACAGAACATCGTATTGTTAAATACGCCAACATCCAGAAGACCCAGGCTCCTTTACCAGTTTTATTCTAACTGGTTAAAGGAATTATTCATTACTTCATTAAATGTCTTACTTTTCTCTTAAGCATTTCTGCCTCACCTGTGGTAATTTAAGAACTCATTCCTTTTTCCCAATCTCATATTTTTCAAGTCCTCTTCTTTCCTAATCCACTTCTTTTTTTTTTCTAGTGCAATAGGTATTACACCAAGGTCAGTGACAGCAACAACTGAACTGTATTGTTTATATGCATTTAGTTTTATTAAAGAAATTAGTTCATGACTGCAGAAACAGCTATTAGTAGCAGGAGTAATTTGTTTGAGCTGAAAGCAGAAGAGAAAATGTCAATGTGCTAATATTTTTTTTTTTTAAAACTGAAAGAACAGGGTAGCTCTAGGAAAGAAAAGGTTTCTTTGTACCAGTTTCTCAGTGTAGAGTCTGAGGCTGTCCAGGTATAATTCTCTATCTGGTTCATTGAGACCAGCCCGCAGGTGGGGAATTAACAATTATGCATTCTCAAATAAAAGCTTCAACCTGCAATCCGGATACAAATGCCCTTAGATTTTCATAGTGTGTAGAGCTGCACCCAGATGTGAATATCACTGCTGGTACTTACCTCCTGTATAAATAGAGAAAAGCCTTAAATCTGAATAGGTAGATAGATAGCAACAACTTTAATGCTTTTTAGCCAGTGGACATCTCAACAGAAAGCTTTGAAGATGTGGGCAGGTGCCTGTGGGCATTTGTAGAATGCAACAGACCTTAAGGAAACAATACCATACAGAATAAGAACTGCACAGGTTATTCATTTTCAGAACGATATGAACAGAATAAGAATATTAAATAAAGAAAAATAAATATTAAGTAAAGAAAAAAGAAAGAAATGTCCGTTACCTTGTTACGGATCCAGGAACTTTCTCTGGTGGACACCTTTCTGCATGCAATCCTAACTGCCACACGCCTGCCGCTGCAAGCTTTGAGGCGCTGCGGCAGACACAGAGAGGATTCTTCCCCTGGCAAAGCTTTCCGTGAGGTGTTTTGGCTTGGTTGTGCATCAGAGAAAGCGGAGAGTGAAAGCCTGGAACATGCAACTGCTCTCGGGGTATGTGGGAGCACGTTGGTGCAGGAGCAGGAGCAAGTCCTGGCCGGAGGCTGCTCTCTGGCCTGGCTGCTCTCTTCTGAGGTGTCCACCTACACCTCTAGCTACAAAATTTGCTCAAGTAATTTCTGAAAAATGGCTGCAGTGAGGATAAAAGAGCAGTCCAGCATGACTTTTAGAAGATTTATTTATTGTTTGGATACTCTACCTAGCTGAATGTAGAAATATAATTTGAGCAGACAGCCAAAATGCCCGCTAATTAACTTTAACTTCCTCCAGTGTCACCCTAGGAGCAGGCGGTAGCTGGAAATAATTAGTTATAGGAGACCTCTAAAACTTTACTGTTTCATTTTTTAGCTATGTTGTCCTAGTTGACCACAGTTCGCAGCTAGGGGAATGAACCGGTTTGCACTTTGTTGCTAACGCTGGCCTGTCACGGAGAGCTTTCTATGGCTGCGTTTCTGCAGGCGGGAGGAATGTGACTTCAATGTCAAGTCATTACACCAGACTGAAATGAGAGATGCCCCGTTTTGCAGACCACCAGCAGAATAAAAGCCTACAGCGTACAAATGTAAACCAGTAGATGAAGCATGTTCCCTCAACCCGGGGAGCATAGGCTGAACTTCTGCAAGCAAAGGCTGAAAAACACTTTATGTCTGGAATTAGAAAAGGAACAGAGCCAGCAATGCTCTTTCGTCTCTGTAAAAGGCTGTTCCAGGTATTACCCCATAATCCCCCAGAAATCAAGGACAATTTTACTTATGATGCTTATAGGTGGCAGGCTGGGCTTTTATTTTTGCTGGGGGAAGATTAAAAGATTCAAGACAGGTGTACTAAGATCACACAGCTGCACTTATTCCTCTTCCCAGGGAGATAGGAGTTTCTCCCCACCCCCCCTCAGCTCCTACAGAGGAGATTTCCTTTCTGCATGTCTTTTGATGGCTGAACAAAAGGCGGGAAAAGAAATCCAGTGCAAATAGACTAACTTAGGGAAACCAGAGATATCCTGGCCAAGAAGGGAAGCAAACCTGCACTGGTACTCCAACAGAGTTTTCCTGTGGAGTCCAGTATATCTGTCTTTTGAACTGACTGCAATGGTCTTACGATTTTTTTTTAAAATTGATCTAAATGGTGTAGCAATATCCTGCATGTTCTCCACACACTCATGTAGCCAATATTCCAGCTACCTGCAAAGACTGCAAAACTATCCGTTTTCTAGAGCCCCCAATGCCTCTCGTGCCTTTCAACAGCCAACCTGTTGCCAACAGGCACTCCAACCCCAAAGGGAACCTGGAATACAACTGTGCAACCCCCTTAGCTTTGGAGGTCTGTTTTACTGTTTCTCTTTCCGCCACGTAGAAGAAAATCCCTGCTCAAACAGCTCCCAAATGCACTAGCATAACTTTCTTTTTTTTTTTTTTAAACTGGCATATAGATACATTTCTCATCATGAGGCAGACTCCTCAGCACAGTTGCACTAACTCTTTTACACTGTCCCGGTTCCAGATCAGGTCACTGTGCAGAGGGAGCCTGGGCAGCTGGCTCAGCATAGGCCTGGACTTGGAAACATGTCTCTACTTTATGCTAAAAATTAATTTTCAGTCCACCTGCACTCGTTTTGAACTACAAAACCCTCCTCTCCCAAAGAGGATACAGCCCTTGTCCTCCTTCCACCTCCACAACTGCACTGCCCTCCTTTCCCAAATAGGAGGCAAGCCTTGACTGTTGCTCTTTTATTACCAAAACCACATCCCCATCACTCCCGAAAGCACAGCCCACCTCTTCCAAAGACACCCCTCTTGACTGTAACATTCTCCACTCCCAGTTTCAAGTCCCCACCTTTCTCTCAGGTGGGTGCAATTTAGGTTTAATACCAAAACCCATCAGCCTTATTTGATTTCTTCTTGGTTTAGGTGAGATTTTCTTTGAACTTTGAGTCTCTATTATACAAACTAAATTACTAGGCAAGGCATTACAATAAAATACTCTCCTACATCACGAAAGGCAGGGTTTATTTCATTTTCACTACAAAGCTGACAGTGTGTTGCCTTTCCTCTTCTTTAATTAAGTCCAGAGTCTTTCTGAATTTTATTTAATTATATTATAATAGCACTGTAAGAAATGATCTTATTTGGTAATTTACAGTGGCCTCTCTTGAAATAAACTTCAATATCCCTTGAAATTCTCTCTTGAAATCCAAGTCTACTCCGTGCAAAGGAAAGTTCATTGTCTGTTTAGTAGATGATATAGCTTAGGAACAGATTTTTCCGCAAACCTTATGTTTTCTCTCGGATTTTTGGAAGTTCAGACTTACAGTGGTGCAGCAAGTTGCTGGGGAAACACTTCAGCTCCACCTGGCCTTCCTCAGCCCAGGCAGAAGGGGCTGAAGCTGCCAGCTATATCTCAACTCTCTTCACTTTTGAAAAAGCACCCGCGTCAGCTCTCCGCACCAGTCCTATTGCACTGCACAGGCAACCTCAGCTTTGCCCTCCACGCTGCACCTATCAGTCCCTTACAAGAGTCCTGTTTCCATGAACTTCAGCCACAACAACCCCATGCAG
>NW_009197296.1:0-2149 GCF_000690835.1 Fulmarus glacialis
CACCCCGGCCCGGGCGGCCGCCGCTGCCGCCCCGCTCCCCCGAGAAGTTCCCGGGGCGCCGGGGATGTTGTGCCCCGGTGTCCTGGTGTACAGTTATGAATCAATTACCATCCAGGACCACCCCCACCCCAGAAATGCAGCCCGGCTCTCAAGTCACAGGGAACTTCAGGGAAAGGGAAAGATTTAATTTTATTTATTTCACTGTCTGTCCCCTCCTCCCAAGGGAGACGGAGACGAAAATACCCCGCAGAAGTTTCTGGGGAGGGAAAGAAAACTGTCTTTCTTCTTCTTAGCGGTATTATTGGTTTGTTTCTTTTCCTACAACGAAAAAAAAAAAAAAGAAAGCAAAAAGAAGAAGAAAGGGAGAAAGAAAAGGAAAGAAAGAAATAAAAAGAAAGAGAAAAAGGAAAAGAAAAAGGAAAAAGGAAAGGGAAAAGAAAAATAAGAAGGAAAAGATAAAGGAAAAAAGGGAAAATAAAAAAGGAAAAGGAAAAGAAAAAAGAAGAGAAAAAAGAAAAAGGACAGAAAACCAGAAAAAGTAGGAAAAAAAGGAGAAGAAGCATAGAAAACAGGAAAATAAAAATGAGAAAGAAAAAGGAAAAAGAAGCAGGAGAAAAAGAAAAGAAAAGAAAAGAAAAGAAAAAAGAAAAGAAAAGAAAAGAAAAGAAAAGAAAAGAAAAGAAAAGAAAAGAAAAGAAAAGAAAAGAAAAGAAAAGAAAAGAAAAGAAAAGAAAAGAAAAGAAAAGAAAAGAAAAGAAAAGAAAAGAAAAGAAAAGAAAAGAAAAGAAAAGAAAAGAAAAGAAAAGAAAAGAAAAGAAAAGAAAAGAAAAGAAAAGAAAAGAAAAGAAAAGAAAAGAAAAGAAAAGAAAAGAAAAGAAAAGAAAAGAAAAGAAAAGAAAAGAAAAGAAAAGAAAAGAAAAGAAAAGAAAAGAAAAGAAAAGAAAAGAAAAGAAAAGAAAAGAAAAGAAAAGAAAAGAAAAGAAAAGAAAAGAAAAGAAAAGAAAAGAAAAGAAAAGAAAAGAAAAGAAAAGAAAAGAAAAGAAAAGAAAAGAAAAGAAAAGAAAAGAAAAGAAAAGAAAAGAAAAGAAAAGAAAAGAAAAGAAAAGAAAAGAAAAGAAAAGAAAAGAAAAGAAAAGAAAAGAAAAGAAAAGAAAAGAAAAGAAAAGAAAAGAAAAGAAAAGAAAAGAAAAGAAAAGAAAAGAAAAGAAAAGAAAAGAAAAGAAAAGAAAAGAAAAGAAAAGAAAAGAAAAGAAAAGAAAAGAAAAGAAAAGAAAAGAAAAGAAAAGAAAAGAAAAGAAAAGAAAAGAAAAGAAAAGAAAAGAAAAGAAAAGAAAAGAAAAGAAAAGAAAAGAAAAGAAAAGAAAAGAAAAGAAAAGAAAAGAAAAGAAAAGAAAAGAAAAGAAAAGAAAAGAAAAGAAAAGAAAAGAAAAGAAAAGAAAAGAAAAGAAAAGAAAAGAAAAGAAAAGAAAAGAAAAGAAAAGAAAAGAAAAGAAAAGAAAAGAAAAGAAAAGAAAAGAAAAGAAAAGAAAAGAAAAGAAAAGAAAAGAAAAGAAAAGAAAAGAAAAGAAAAGAAAAGAAAAGAAAAGAAAAGAAAAGAAAAGAAAAGAAAAGAAAAGAAAAGAAAAGAAAAGAAAAAAGAAGAAAAGAAAAGAAAAGAAAAGAAAGAGAAGGAAATAAGGAAAGAAAGGAGAGAAAAAAGGAGAGAGAAGAGCTCGCTGCTTTCCAGTGGCCTGGCTGCAAACCCCTTCCCATCTGCTTCCCAAGCCCCCTCCCGCCTCCCACCCACATCTGCAGCCCACCCTACCTCGCTGCGAGCAGCACAAGTCACCTGGATCGGCTGCCTTAAAACGTCCCGGCTCCCGGAGATGTTTCTCGCTAGCTGGCCGGGGGAGGAATACATCCGAGGAGGGCAGCGACATCCTCTCGACAGGCGAGCAGTCCAAACGGCTTTCTCCAGCCCCGTCTGCCTCCCTGACAATCTGGTTTAAGTTACAGTGGATGTTTCCGAGGGCTGCTTTACCCCACTTCGGGGCAGATACTCCTCTCCCCTCGCCAAATACGTTACGAACAGGGGCTGAAAGTTTTGTGGCAGGGTTTGGGTCCGCACCCATCTCTGCTCCACCGGGCTGGGCGCCTCATTTCCCCCCTC
>NW_009197297.1:0-1149 GCF_000690835.1 Fulmarus glacialis
TTGGTGTCGTCTGCAAACTGACTGAGGGAACCTATTGTACGTAGACAAAAAAGCAATGACGGGGGCTACGCTGTCAGGTACGCTCTACGTTGGCATCGCGAGCCAAGGACTCCTCGCACGTCAGATCGCATCAGACGGAAACTGGCCTCCATGGCCACAGCCGCCGCCGTGGCTCCTCCAGCAGCCAATGGCAACGCTGGCACGGGGAGAGGCGGCCATGGCCACCTCAGCCCGGTTGGCTTTTTATAGCATGAAGGGAAAGCTCAGACCTGGAGCAGGTCAGCTGGGGTGTCCCTACGGCAGGAGCACACGGCCATGGACCCAGCGCCGCGGGAACTCACCGGCCGGGGACGGCAGCGCTCAAATCCTTCTTAAGGTGAGGAGATAGGACACCTCAAGTTTTATGTGCTTTAAACAGGCGCTGATTGCTTACGGACAAGCAAGCAGCTAAATTCAACTCTACTGTGCATACGTTAACGCTTGCTTGAGTCAATGAAGAACCCCCTCAACGCTGTTGGGGCATACTCCATTGGGGGAGGAAACCACCCCCCTTTCTGTGGGGGATCAGCTCCCCCACACCGCCAGCTCCCGAGTTAGTAGATAAAACCCCTAAAATCCCAGCGAAGGTCAAGGAAAGCACTCCAAGCACCCTCCCTGCCAAACCGGGGTTCATGGACACGGGGCGCTCAGGCCAGGGTATCGAGGGGACTGCCAGATTCGTAGAAATCTCAAGTTGCCAGAACTATTTCACCAAACGTGTCTTTTATTGTAAAGGTCAGGATAAATCTCTTCTGAAGAGTCCCTTCACAGCACAGCATCCTTCCAGCGCAGAGCAGCCAGCCCAAGGCACTTACAACAAGTCCCTGCAAATGCAGGGATGAGACGGACGGTGCCCTCCCTCCGATGATGCTGCCCTGAGCCTCAGCACACCAAGTGCCTTCCACCCACTTCACAGAGCTTTTTTTTGGATCTCTGTCTAAACAAGAAGGCCTTCAGCCCCAGCTCTCTCTAACGCAGGCTTTATTTTATTTTATCGTACGTGGTTTGGGATGCAGGGTCAGTGTGCTCGGCCACACGAACCGAGGCTCCATGCTGGAGCATCCCTCCAGCGCGGCAGCCACGGGCGAGGGGCCAGGCCAGCAGCTCTGC
>NW_009197297.1:1235-4502 GCF_000690835.1 Fulmarus glacialis
AGGCCAGCAGCTCTGCAGCTCCGCCAGCGCTCTGTGATGGGTTTCGTGGCATTTGAGGTTTTCTCCAAGGCCCGTCTCTTGGGGTTATATTCTGCCATGCGAATTTGTATTCACTTTAATGAAAAAGATGACGACAGTCTGGTATTTCTACATGCCACAAAAGCCTACAAAACCCCGAAGATATCAAACAAAAGAAACCTAATAAAATATCTCATTTTTTTTTTTTTAAATGAGCACTTCATATTTTAAGTTTGTGACTTTTACGGACTACTTCTACGGTTCAGTGCTTGGTGAGACCCTGGGAGCGGGGGGGATGCTGGCCAGCCTTGCCTGGTCCATCCCCTGGGCAGCCGGCCCGACCCGCAGTGACACCAGCACCTCCCCAGCCCACAGTACCACCAGCACCTCCCCGCTACAGGGGTCTTTCTTACAGACCCCCCTCAGGAAACACGCACAGACCTGGCATCACCAGAGAGTCAAGCCTGATGCACGCACCCAGACCAGGTCCCAGGAGAACGCACGGGGCTGCGATGGGAGTGCCGCACGCCCCGACCCGCCTAAGAAATTATTTCTAAGCAAATAAAAATCTCATTTTTCACATCAGATTTTTTTTTTCTTTTTAATTTTCTTTGCACGCGTAAAGCCCAGTACCATCTCCCGAGCGAGCCTCCCGCCAGCAGATAGCTCAGACCGTGACCGATGCCAGTGCACGGAGCCAAAACCGGTTCCCACGGGCAACTGCCTGTTTGGGGACTCCTGCCTTAGGCAGCGGCACCGGGGGCCAGGGGGCTTCTCCGCTTCTAAAGGCACATTAGAAATCAACCCAAGGAGATGATGTAAATCTAGACGTATAACCCGCTCGTACGACGGTGGCAAAGAAACACAGACAAAGCCGGCAACAGCCCGAAGAGTCCCATTTTGCACCACGCAAAGGTGGACCTGTCAGGCAACGCTGAAAATACGCATTTACAAAGCAAACTGAAACACTGGCTAAGGCGGCAGGCCAGTAAAGCACTGCTAATACACACATTAGAATAAAACCTTTATTTCTGTGTTAAGGTCTGGATTCGCACGCTGGCCTTTTATTCTGCGCGAGCTCGGGACCTCACAAAACGTTACCCACAGCTGACATTTCTCTTGTCAAGCCGTAGGAGAAATATGGAACCCTAAACAAAATGTTTGGCATAGGAAAATAAATCAGTATAAAATAAGAAAAGAGAAATAACTAAGAGAAAAATACATGGCATGAAGAGCGGCAGCAGCCTGCACGACTCCAGGATGCAGCCGCAGGAAAGATGATAGATGCTGGAACCTGCTGACCATGGAGGACCTCAATTCAAAGGGATGAACCTGACTTAGCCACATCCAAAACCCCCGGAGGACCTCCGGCCACCGGAATTTCAGAGAGCAGCAGTGCCACCTCATTTATGACGTGAAACAGGACTTTTGAGGCAAGGCACAACATACGAGAGAAATACCCTCCTCTTCCTCGGTACCTACCTGTGCTGCACCCCATCCCCAGCACCCTTCCTCCTGCAGAGGTTACGTCCCAGCCGTGACGTGGTCACGTCAGCTTTTCTGCTGAATTTCTCCAAATCAAACACGTTTTCAAGTTTTCCCCGTGTCTTGGCTTGTTCCTCTATTTGGTTTATTTTTAGTTTATTTAGTAGCTTCAGAAAAAGGGATGTGAGGAGGGAGAAGAGCAGAGTTACACGCTGCCACCCTCCTCCCCCGGGGCACTCCAGGCAGCCGCCGAAATCCTATCATAGCTGGCTTCCAGTCTGATCCGAAACCCGGGATTGCCGGCCACAAAAGGATTAAAACTTGGCCTTTAGGTTTATGGGTTTGGGAGGGGGTTGGGGTTGCTCCTAATCTTTGCGGTGTGGTAGGAAGGTTTTGAAACAGATTTGATTTGAAAGACCGTTTCTCCGGACTTTTTTCTGCGATTTGCATGCTTTCTGGCTGTTTTCACTCTAATATTTATTGCTTTGGAGGAGAGGAACAAATTCATAAACAAGCAAGTAGATGAAAGCAGATAAAAGGCAGCAGCGCTGCCATCGCAGCAAACCCAGCGCATTAACATGCAGGGATGCCGGCCAGGCCTGCGCCGCAGCCGCAGCGCTCGGCATCGCTCGGCATCATCGCTCGCCCACCGCCACGGACAGGCTTCCACCCGGGAAACAATGCGCAACCTTTAACCCTTGCGTTCCTACGAGTATGCTGGGAAAACATCCGCTGCGCAGAAACAATGGCACCATTTATTAAGGCACTAGAGAGCAACAGGCTCAGAGCTGCAGAAAAATCAGAACCCCTAAAACAGAGGCTGAAAAACCCCAGGATTTTTTTTTGCAAAGGAGCTAAAAATGGAAATTCATTTCCCGAAGCATTTGCTAGATTGAAAACACTGAGTGAAAAATCTTTTCAACTCATCTCTCTCTCTGTACATGTGTATGCTTTGGTATCTCTTGCCTTCATGATATATTTTGCAACATGAGGTATTTTTTCTTAAAACACAGATGGAAGTTTGAATTAAACGCGGTGGTGGGGAAAGCAAGGATGAGCCACTGTCCTGGGCAAAGCCCCGTCCCCCGAGGGTCCAGCTCCGCCGCTGGGAATGCCTGTTGGCTATTTTGCAAAACACACTCCACCGCACGTACGCAAACGCATTTCTCAGCATCGCTGTAGCAGACGGACAAGCATTTGTGCATTTAATAATCTGCCTGTACCATCGAGCCCCAAACATGCCATTTCCCGGGCAGGTGCACCCAACAGCACCCACCCTCTCTTTAGAGGGAAATGAAGCCACAATAACAGCCCACCCCAAGCTCTCACTCGCCCCACTAAAATAATCCTGATGTTGCTCAGCAAACACTGTTATTGGTGCTGCCTCCCCCAGCGCCGCTGCCAGGCCTCAGGGCCCCCAGGGATGGGGGCGGCCGCGATGGATGCTCGGAGAGGGAAATGCTCGTCCCCAAACCCATCACCAGTTCTTGCATGGATTATTTAGCAGAACCACGACTGCATCTGAAAATAATTATCTGGCAGGTCAGCTCTCACGCTTCGAGAAATCTGGAAAGCGCAGAGAAATATTCCATTTATTCTATTCTAAAATTGACATCGCTCTCCTACGGCAGCTCCAGAAGTGCAAAACCGCAGCTCGTTCACTTACACGGAGCAGTTTCATCCAGGCAGGCAGGCAGCGAGTGGGGTGCGGGCTGCGGGGTGCGGGCAGCGAGCGGGCTGCAGGCAGCGGGGTGCGGGCAGCAG
>NW_009197298.1:0-17621 GCF_000690835.1 Fulmarus glacialis
CATTGAGCTCTAGACAGTCAAAGCACTGTCATCTTCATCTCAACAGAAAAACTGCTTAATCAGACATAACTTCGGGGCAGCCAGACTTTCTGTAACTACTAGTGAGTTTTGAAAGTGACAGCCTAAAGGAGAGGGGGGGAAAAAAATTAGAGCTGTCCTACCATCACTGCTACCTAAGTGGCAGCCTCCAAAAAGGGCAGGCAAACAATTCAGGAAAGCAACATCTTGAAATGCTACAGTTGGATTCGCTAGAGGATATTCATCAGAATCCACAGTGAAATAAAAAAGTAGGGAGCCTACTACAAAACACTGATGACATTGTTAATGCTTGGAAGGATAACAAATCACCTGAAAGTGTGGGTTAAACTTGTTAACATTTGCTCTGCTGTATTTTCATAATAAGCAAGAAGTGAGGCACAACAGGAAATCTGTAGAGTGAAACAATTGGTATTGAGAGCCCAACATCTGCTACAGGCAGACCTGGTCCTGCAGACCAAGCACCCACTAACAGCTGAAGGGCATCTTCAAGGTCAATTTTTTGTAAAAGGAATCTACTTCCTGCTCCCCAAGACCATTCCACGATGCAAACATAAGCACTTGAAGTAGAGATTATCATGAGATTTGCTTCAAACACACACTCCTAATCCAAACAAAAACACTTGCATGGATGCACCTAGAGATACAAAACAGGACACCAGCAATACATGCATGTCCATGCATGCAGAGGAATCATATTCTGGAGAACAGCAACTCAGAAAGGCTTAAACTAAACAGTGGTTTAAGACAGCTTTCTGGTTACACTGTTTAATCACAGGTTATCAATACCTTAAATGTTATCAGTATCTTAAAGAACAAAAGTCAAACACCATGTCCTGTTAGGCAATAAGATACTTAATAGTATGGTCCAAAACACAAGGAAGACACAGTACTGCTAGTAGCCTGCCTGAATCACTGTTTCACTCTAAAAAAATCCTAGAAAAACTCAAAAAAAAAATTAAAAAGCATTAAGGTAAAACCAACACAAAGACCTTGTTTAGGACCTGATATTTGAAGCAAAGATCTCAATTCCAGTTTCCCTCCCTGTAAATCCTGCTGCCCAACCACAGGGTCATGGTAATCTGCGAAGTATTCCCCAATACCTTGCCCCATTTTCAACTTTTTTTAATCAGTCGTAACATATTAGAGTGAAAATAACAGGAAAACTAGAGACATTTGTAAAATTTGACCAAAGAAAACTTACATATATAGGTCTTCCAGGGGAGGTGAAGAAGAGTTTCCTTAAAAGATTTTTTAATTAAATTGCCAATTGAAAGTTCAGAGTTCTTTGGTGTTGACAAATTATTCGTTTCTACCAATTTTAACAGCTCAAGAGCTAACATCCTACACAACTGATGAAGCCATCTATTTTCAGTGCAGATAGCCAGTAACACCCAATTAGCAGGATTTTAACCTCTCAAGTTAGATATGAGTGACTGATGTTCTAAAGAAAAACAATCTTTCAGTGTGCTTTCACCAAAAAGCGAATACTGTGCTCCTCCTAGTATCAATAGTAAGAATGCCTGAATAGACAGTAACTGTCTTTAGAATAAGGCTGCCATCTAGTAGCAGAACAGAGTAAATGCAGAGAAATCTCCAGCCAGAATTTGAACTGTGAACCTGCTTGATGGTCTGACATGCTATTACACAGAGATATAAACACTGGAAGCACAGTTCTTCAGAAAAAAAAGGGAGAAGAAATGGCAGAAAGCGAAGCTTGCTAGATAGTGGTTTATAAACAGGCAGTTCTCCAGTACAATCCTAAACTATTCAGTTCACAACATCAAGTTTACCTAGTCAGATCAGTCAACATGTAGAGGCAGTATAGATGTGGAGCGGTATTTTTGTGGTGGTGATATACTTGGTCTTCTTTGAAGTGAATTAAAAAAACTGTAGCCTAATTCACTTTTTCTGAAAGAAGATTGTTTTTCTGTGTGAGGTCTCATGCTACAAAATGCAGTGAAACAAATTAAGTTAGACTGAACCATAAAGACAATCAAAAGCACGGCCTAAAATCTTATACTGGAACTGGAGAGTCCCAAAAAAAAAATTTGCATAAGCAACTTCCTGAAGCGTTACACATTTATTCTTGCTTCTTGGAAACGCTGCAGTTTCTAAGTAAGTCGGAGCTGCAGTACATAGAATTTTACTGTCTCATCATTTAGCTGTCACTGGCTTTATTTTAGTTTCATAGACAGAGATCCAACACATTTTACAACTATACTGTACAATGATTTGCCACAGTGTTTCATCCATTGATCATCTCTAACACACAAAGAAAGAGCTCTTGAGATGGCATCGTGTTGATGCCTATTTCATACAATGCAGACGCTTTCCAGTTCAGTCACTGAATATGTTCCAAGAAATCTATGTCTTAGCATACCACAGCCAGAGTTATCAGGGCTTTTGGAAAATGCTGAAGTGTCCTGTCTATATAGGAAAGAATGGTTTGTTTCTGGTTGGTGGGAAGAGAAAGTCAGGACTCTTGCTTTGCAAGATCCACTGGCAAAGAAGCACTCTCTCCCTAGGATATTTTCAAGGCCACCTGCTTCCATCACAGCTTTCTTGAAGAAACTGGAAGCCAGCAGGGGAAGAAAAATAGCATGACCACAAGTGGGAATGAGCTGACAGCAGAGACCTGGGGAAGACAAAGGGAAGAAGTACAGAAATAGAACTCAACCACTGTTTCAAGAGAGTCTCCACCAATGAAGGAGAAAAAACAGCCTTGCGCTTTCGAGAGGTATGAACTTATTTTTCAGTACTTATCAGAGAAGGCACCAATCTAAATGTAAAAATCGTAAGTTAAATTTTGTCACATCTAACAACACTAACTTCAGTCCTCTGTAGGAACGCAAGGTTAGAGCACCAAACAGACTGCATTAGTAGTTCCCTTTGTCCCTTCTTAACACAGTAGATCTCATTGTAGCACCAGAAGCGACACAAGCCTGATCATATCTTAAGTTTTCAAAATTAGAACTTCCCTTTTGTTATTCTGACTTTAATAACTTACCATGCAAACATATGCTCTCTCCTTAAGAGTTACTCATCTGTCCTTACTACTGGTATCTGTGACAGGCTACAGTTCTGGAAAGCAGAAGTCTACATCATGTAGGGAAGTAGGTCTTGTGTTCACAATTCCGCATTTACTGGAATAAAGACAAATGTAGATTAGTGGTTTAAGTGCACTTCCGCATCCATCCTTCTCGTCCAGTGTTAAAAAGGACCCCAATTATTCCTTAGGAGTTAAGAATTAAAAATCATTTTCCATGTTTCCTGCTTCTGCTTACACAGTTTGCATCCGATCAGTCCCTTGTGGCTTAACTCAAAACTATCATAGCTCCTTCCTTTAACCAGTAACTAATAAACAGTCAGTATTTGATAGTCTAGCTTTATTAATAAAAATCTCTACTTCCACCCAGAGATCAGTTCTGTAGCAGAACCTCATTAGATAATTCTCACTGTTAAAGTAATGTGATACTGAAAAGCATGAATAGTACTGAAGAACTAAGACATTTAGTTGCATTCCCCTTCTTAGAAAAGAGTGAATGAAAGGTGACAAAAAGCTACTATGTCAGATTTTGTGAATGCAGTTGCCTCCTACACCTCCTCCCTCGGGATGTCACAGGGCTTGAGGGTTTGGGTTTTTTTTTGGTAAGACAAAGCCGCCACATATTTACTAATGTAAGAGTTTTGGCTCAAATTGCACTATACCACTTTAACAAAGATGACTTTGTTGGATGTTTTCCCCAAACCTATTTCTACCAAAACAGCTCATTTTTGCACACTCAAGTAGACTTTTGCTTTGGTATTTACAGTCAACAGTCCAAAGACAATACTGCTAAGAATTACACTTTTAAAAGACAGACAAAAAAAGCCGATGAGAGTAAAAGGAACTAACATATCCTTATCTTCTGGAAATACCAGTAAGAAGATGCTAGCTGCAGATCTACATCTCTGATGCCTGCTTCTCTCCCTCTCCAGTAAATGATGGGCCAAAAAAGAGTATGGGAGAAGTACTTACCATCTGGACAAGGCAGACACCCAGCAAACAGTGGTTACAAAACAAATGCTTAGCTCTCAAACTTCAGGAGTCTGACCCCAAAAAGCATATGTGATTTTTAAAAAAACAACTCTATGTAACAAGGAATCATTTTCTAGAGAGAATTCATAAGCAATACGAAGCTGTCAAGCAGAATAATCCCCCCAAATGAAACCACTTTAATTTTCTTCCTATCGAAATTATATCACACCTATTAAAAAAATGCAAATAGTCATCCCTAGGATGAATACCAAATTTCTAAGAGGATTAAAACCAATACACCCTAAGTATCACAAATGTACTTAATTCCCAGTTCAATAAAATACTGGAATATCAATTTATTAAAAAGTTATGTGAACTGTACATACGTAAACTGCAATATAGCTGAAAAATCTGAAATATATAATTTTAAAGGAAAATCATTTATTTCTGAAAATATTTAAAATATTGCATTTCTGGCAGCAGATTTAAAAGAAGTGCTCTGGAATGGGTGCAGTCTCTCTGTCCACTTGTCTAGCATTTGTCTTCAAGGTGTAAAACATATCTGCTTTCTGATTTTTCAAAGCACAATCTTGTGACTTTCTTTCTGACTTGTAGAGATAGAATTCGATTTCCAAGAACAGCAGCAGAATTTTAACAGGAAATACTATGGTCCTTGTCGGTGCAGACAACGCACTTTCCGAGAGTCCACGACACCTTGGAAATATGCTAGCCATTCTGCATATAAATGCATCAGAGTGTGCTTACAAGTTACAGAATAAGTCTTTGATTGATAATCTTTCTGTTTATTTCCGCCAAGGCCACTGAAAATACGAAGGCCTTTTCATCTGAAAGGTTAGCATACATGTCAACTTCTTTTTCTTGTTTCTCTGTAGAAGAAAAAAAAGTCACTATTAGAAGCTTTTTCCATTATCCGAAGTTAATGCAAGTTACATAGTAGTTAATAAATTATGTGGAATGGAGTACTGGAATTGAAAAGAAGTTAGGCAATCAACTCCTATGCAGGGAGGGATTGAGAGAGAGGAGGAAGGAATGGAGGCACACAAAGGTGCTTTAAGAGTCACAGAATTAGTCATCCAAAAACACGACTAAATTTCTGTTCTTTAATGACAAAGAAAGAATGAGTCACTAACATTGTATTGATTCCTGACACAAAAGAGTATTCAAGTGACCCTCCAGTTTTGAGTTTGTGGGTTGGTTTTTTTTTCACTTCTACATAAACACCTCCCAAAACCAAAGAGATTTCACTGTATCCTCATTAAATATGACATTTGTCCCCCTATTTTACATCTAAGTAACAGAAACCCAACAGTTTAATTACAGTGTCCAAGACCAAAGACATGCCCAAGACATAGCAGAAGTCAGGTTCCCAATTTGTAGCCTGTCACAGGCTGGACTTTCTGGGCTTTCTATACCACAAGACTTTCAATCTTATCCCAAACATAGAACAATGCTAACACCTCAGTGAGCAAGGGAAAGCCTCCAAATTCCCTCTGCGAGGTTGGCTTCTTTGAAGGCTACAGATACACAACAGCAAGCCATCAAGAAGTTTCCATACTGCAGTGCTCAAGTACACTAAGTTACACTATAGCATACGACAAAACTACTAGAATAGTACTTTCATAAATACCACTTACTCCAGATCGTGACTATTTATATCCCAGTTTAGCTAGCCACGGGTAGCTGACACAACTCATTAAGAAAACAAACAAACAAACAAAAAACCCCAAAAAACAGCTTTATCAGCAGAAGATCAAGCTTGTAGACACAGAAGAAAGGAATACATATAGAGCTTTAAGGTTGGTGTCTAGCTGTGGAACTCCATCCCTAATCCAAGTTCCACAGTGGCCTGGACTAATTTACCATCACAACACAAGGCTCACGTGACAGACTCCTCTGTCTCATTAACACACAGACTCACACATGCACGCTCTTTTTGACCACAGCACACTGGCAGACTGCCCCACCAAGACACCTCAGGTGAAAGACAAAGGAGCATTCGAAAATAATGGAAAGCACCATGTGGAAAGAAGATCCCAGCATCTCCTATCTCCACCTACTCACATGGTTATTCCTTCAATGGGTCCACATTCATACAACATTTTTAGATTTGGCTTCACACATGATTGTCTGTTTTACAGCTACGGACACCATTCCAACAGACTACCTTCCCTGTGAAGTCAAGTGCTTGTGTTAAACAACTAAGTGGGAGAAACTGAAAAATCCTTTACTACTGTGTTCTCATTTCATACTGATAGAGACACACAGCAACAAAACCCTCTACTTAAAGATTTCTGGACAACTTAAATCGCACATAAGCTCACCTTTCCATGCAAGTAAAATTGCTTAGTGAGGACCTGGACACACAAAGATGCATCAGTTTTTTAGTCTGAAAACAAGAAACTTGCCTTAGCAAAGTAAAACAAATCAAAGCATGTTTAATATTTGGAATGTAAATGATTTCTGCTTGTTCCCTGGCTACACAAGCCAGTATTCTCTAGTATATTGAGTTTGAAATGAAAGCTGAGAAACTGAGTTTCGCTTTAAGTCCTACCCTGTAGTTTAAGACAAATCAGTTTCTACATGTACATTCAGTCTGGGTTGCTCCACTTCCTCCCTCCCACCATGTACAAATTAACAATGCTGGGAGTTGTTCTGACCACAGACACTACGCACACTGGTTATTCCACATTAACCTTTTCTATTTTCATATCTAAACCCCTCCCCTTTTTTCATAATTCCCGATCCAAACAAATCCAGCCATCACCTGAATATGTCAGCACCCAGCAAAGTTAAAAATACTTCCCCCCCTCGGTTACTGTTAACAGATTGTTGACTTCTTAGCAAAAAATCTTTCTCAAGTTTCCCCTCCCCCCGTCCTCCCAAAGTACTGGCTCGTTCTGAGAGACTTCAACTTTAAAGAACTGAAATCTTGACATCAAACAGTATCAGGGATTAACACAGGTTTGCAAGCTTTATGCATTCTTAAGACAATTCCACTTCTCATCAGTAACTAGTGAAGAGCTTGCACCTGCCTGACATTTTATCATATGCTACTCATAGGATACCGTAGTTTCTACAGACACTATTAAAACTTTCCGCTTCACGGTCTTATCTGAAAGTAGTTTTGACTCACTTCCCTATTATTAGCAAAAGACTGTCTTACAGAATCACAATACTGTTTTTGTAAGACATTAAAAATGCTATGTCTTTTGATACACAACTGAGAGGCTATTTAGGTGAAAATATTCAGTCTTTCTGTAGCATGTCTGTCACATCCCCGTATCTCCCGCAACCCACTAGACCCACAGCCCTTAATTTGTGATCTACGTATAAATCAAATATGGACACTCCCCCCTCACAAATTTGGTATGGATTCAAAATCCAAAGTTCCGAGATTCACTGCCCAAGATAGTGCACATTAGTCAAGCAAATGTATGAGTAACACAGTTGGAAATTACTGGAAAAGGAAAACTTGGGTCAAGAAATTTAATTCAGCTTAAGTTTTATCAGGATACCGAAATGTATATATCTTTATAAAAAGATTCACCCCTTGTTAAGTATCGAGTACGCTTTAGTAAGACTCCAGGCCACTCTTGTTGAGTCTCACTTGATGGTAACCTCTTTCAGGAGCAGAATAACCAATACCACTTCCTCCAGCATATGAGGCGTTTTTTGTTTGTTTAATATAATCAAGGCTGTTACCTAGATAACAAGGCAGCCTGGGAGCCTATCTAGCTGTGTATCACAGTCCCACACAGTAAAATAAAAAACATACCACCACTACTACAACAAGAATCAGAATCAGATTATAAATGAAGTTTCTATTTTCAAAATATATTGTAGCATTTCTGACAAAGAAATTAAGTGACAATTTTGACAAACCAAGCCTGCAGTGAGAAGTTGCTATTTTCCAGAGTCATCACATGGCTCTGAAACATGTGATAGGAATATTCTCTGGGTCCCAGCACTCTGCCATATCCCCTCAATCTACATCAGCTTCCTCCTTCCTCCCCCTCCATTCCTTCTTACTAAATCTGCAGGAAAAATAGCTTATTTTTAAAAGCCCTTTTGCTTCTCCTATTCTTAATTGCTGTTGAATCCTGCATCTCTTTGCTCTAATGTGAACCAGTCACGAAGGATACAAAAGAACTAGTCAAAGGCACAGACATAACTGGGAACAAGCACGCTATGTATGAAAAGAGCACAACACAAGCAAGGAAGTAAAGCTACAGATGTCGTGGGTGTCTTTAGGAAGAAAATTTTCACAGCTGGATGGTCTTCAAATGGACAGATTATCTACTCTTGCATGCTATTATAATTCAGGTGTTCTCTGTCCTTCTATTTTTCATCTGCAAATGCATTAGGCATTGCAGAAGCCTAAGAGGCACCAAATATTTAACAGCTTTGCAAGCAGTGGCCTCTTTTCAAGTCTTTTGGGGGAAAGAAGAATAGCACAATCTCCAGTGGCAAGCGTACCCAAAATATCCTAGAAATGTACAATAGGCAAGGAAATAATATACTTAAAGTCTAACACCTAAACTAACGTCTTGCACTCCAGAGCTGACTTTCAATACTATGCAGACTGATACAAGGACTAGCAATGAGTCACACAAAAATCACCTTAATTGGAGTAGAAGAATTAAAGTTGCTTAATATGGTTTTACGCAAACAACACTATCAAGCAGCAGGTTTGGTAAAGGAAGAATATTTCTGAAATTCCCCACTAATTACTCCACACATAGTAGTTAAGCCAATTTTATAAGCCACTTGAAAAGGCAGACATCAAGGTTAACTTGTTTTATAGTAATCACTTACAAAATGATGGGTTCTCTGCTGAATTTATTTTTTATAGCCATGACAGCCATATATATCAACTTTTTGTTTGTTTGTTTTTTAAAAATCTGCCCAATAATCACCACAGTGGTCTACACACCAGAATATAACCAGAGGCAACCAGAAATAAGTCAGAAGTAGGAAAATATCCTAAGCCCACTTATTCCTAACCAAAAAGGTGTGCTGTACTGGTGAGGAGCAAAGATAATTACAAATGGGTGTGAACCCAAGCTCCGTACCAGCTCTGCTAGCAGCAGTCACGGTACCAAGTAAAGGGGATAGTAGGACAGGACAAGAAGATTAAGGCAATCTGCTCAAGTGAGATTCAACTTTAAAAAAACCACAACACCAAACACCAAGAAAACAACACACCACACATGCACCCTTATGCAAAGATCTCACTACACCCATATTTCTAGTCTTCTATCTCAGAGCACTGGCATATTGTCACATTTTGGTGTATGCAGCAAGAGGTTAAAAACATTCAGCTTAGTTTTGGACAGGAAAACATGTTCTCTAAATATCCCTCATGCTTTCAAAGTCTTGCTTTTTGGAGACTATAAAACACGCATTAAGAGAATGGATATTTTCTTTTGATTGCTTAGATTGCTTTCCTCTTTTTCAGGGGACAGGAAAGAAGATTTACTTTTATAGGGCAACCCAACAAGCTTGCACGATTTTTCAAACCAAAGCTGTGTGTGAACTAGACTAGCAGTAAAATCCCTAGAAATGATCCTATAGGTGCTAGACAAAGTCTGGCTTAGATCAGTAACAAATAGGAAAGCTCTGTATTCTGTGAAGCTACATACATCAATAAGCCACTTGCAACGGTGAAGAGATTAGATATTATAAATTTATTCCTATTACACTAAAGCAATTTGCATCCAGAAAACATACAGAAATCAAATTCTATCTTCTCTTTCCACAGCCAAAGCACTAAACAACAACAACAAAATCCCAATTTATACTTTGTTTTTATAGAAAGAAACTTTAAGAATGAACAGATTTACATTAAACAGCAGAGACAACAAGACAGGTTTTGAAAAGTTAGAAGTTAAAGGAAATCACTTTGCAACATGGATTAACACTCATTTTTGTTAACAAATAAGGTGGCAGGGAAAAAACCAATTGCATTTCTGAGTTACGCCACAAGGTATGCTTGATGGTTTCAGTAGTTTTAAGAACAAGATCTTCTGAATATTTATATGAAGTCTTGTTCTTCCCCTCCTATCTGCCTTCCAGCCTTTTTTAGTCTATGCTAAGTTTTGGATTAATTATTCACGCCTAAAATTAATATCTCCCAAACCATAGATAGCAAATGCAGTGTCGATAGGCTCTTAAAAATCCTAAGTGACAGTCACATATTTGAAGGGCTCCAACGTTACTCTAGTGCATTTAACAGTCTCTTTATTGCATAAAGATCAAGACCAGCAGGTCACCAAGGAATCTTAATAAGCCAGGAGACATTCTTTCCTCTGGAGTATTATTCTGTAGAAACATGGGACAAAAATTCAGGTCATAGTAGTGACTCAAGATGCCCTCCAAAAGGTTTCAAGGAACTTTTTAAGCAATCCAATCATCTTAGTCACTCTCTGATAACAGGCATCATTATATTGTTTGTCCTTGCGATATAGAGCAGCGGTACCTCAAAAAAAAGAAACAAAACCAAACCAAAAAACCTACTAAGCACTACAGTCCAATGGCTTTCAACCTACATGTTGAAACTTGATCCGGTGGCTAAAAATACAGACTTAGTTCTTTGTAGTTAGTTCCAATCAGACACTGAAACATAAAACCAGAGGTCTCTACAGATGTGAAACAGTGCCTTCCCCATATTAAGATACCGGGTGTTGGCTGAACTAGTCTAGTTACTTAAATGGTTTGAATGGTATAAAGGTTTGATAAAAAAAATCGTCATACAAAAAGAAAACCCAATGAACATATTTCTCCAGTTCTCATACCTCTTTCTTCCTCGTGCTTTTTCGCTGAGGCACTCTTAGGTCTTCCTCTTCCTCGTCTGCTATGATCTGAATGGCTGTTAGACCTGGATCTTTTTCGGTTTTCTAAGTCTTTATTTACTGCAGAATTTATCTTCTCTCGCTTAACTCTCTCTGTCCGCCTCCTTTTGGCCTCACTCTTGTTTTCTGTGCAAATGAATAGAGATGGTATGATGTAGGGTTGTTTTCATCTTTGTTCTTAATTTACTCTTAGTGCTTACCCCACCCAATTTTTTTTCTTTAAATCTCTTAGCAAAAGTGGTTAGATGTCTATACTTTTACAGAAAAATTACGTCTGCACAATATCCACGGAAAAATTACGGTGTCAGATCCAGAATGACACTTTACTTCTTGATTACAAGCATCAAGCCTTTAATTACTTCAAATGCATTTTGCAACGAGACATTTGCTAGTGTACAAAAAGTTCACAGTTACCCATAATAAGATGGAAAAAACCTGTACAGATCACAGCCATCAAGACAGCCCATTACATGTTTCCACTAGCAAAAAAAAAAAGTTTCTCACACAGGCAAAGAGCAAAGTACTTCATCTTCTTTTGACACTAACAATGAAATCGCTCCCGCTGCTCACACAAATCAAGATGCTGAGTCAACAACGCTGTCAGTAAATGCCACATTACATAGCATACATGTCCCACCAAACCTAGCCTATGACAAGGCCTCATAATACTTAATGCTGAACAGATGTATTGCTTTCCTACACACTAGAGTTTAAAAAAAGAGTATTTATATGAGTTTCACCTGTAAGTTCAGTATGGATTAACGAGCTTGGGTTGAGCAGTCACCACAGTACACTACTCAACACGGACTAGTTGCACATTTGCAGGGCTGCAGCACCATTCTGCAGTATCTATATTGTTGAAAATACTGGAACGATGTTTTCTAAAAGAAGTTGCAGTTAACTTATGAGCACAATACAGACATATATCTTCCTGGGGAACTGGCTTCCTTTTGCTGCAGTTGTCCCATTAATCTTGTACAGACACAGGGTACAAACTGGACAGCAGGGTACCTAGTCACTAATATTAATACAAAAGCTGTATTTCACAGTATCACAAAAAGATTGAGGTAGCAAGCGACCTCTGGAGACCAACCTGCCCAACCCCTCTGCTCATGCAAGACCATCAAGAGCCAGTTGCTCAGGACCACATCCAGACGGCTTTTGAGTATCTCCAAGGATGGAGACTGCACAGTCTCCCTGGGCAACCTGTGCCAGTGCTTGGTCACCCTCACAGTAAAAACATGTTTCCTGATGTTCAGAGGTAACCTCCTGTGTTTCAGTTTGTGCCCATTGCCTCTTGTCCTGTCACTGGGCACCACTGAAAAGAGCCTGGCTCCATCTTCTTTACACCCTTCCTTCAGGTATTTATATACATTGATAAGATTCCCCTGAGCCTTCTCTTCTCCAGGCTGAATAGTCCCAGCTACCTCAGACTTTCCTCAGAGGAGAGATGCTCCAGCCCCTTCATGATCTTCATGGCCCTTTACTGGACTGTCTCCAGTACGTCCATGTCTCTCTTGGACTAGGGAGCCCAGAACTGGACACAGTTCTCCAGGTGTGGCCTCACCATTGCTGAGTAAAGGGGAAGGATCCCCTCAACCTGCTGGCAATACTTTGCCTAGCGCAGCCCAGAATACCGTTAGCTGCCTTTGCCGCAAGGGCGCATTGCTGGCTCGTGTTCAACCTGCTGTTCACCAGGACCCCAGGTCCTCTCCTGCAAAGCTGCTTTCCAGCAGGGTGGCCCCCAGCACATATTCATGCATGGGGTTCTTCCTCCCCTGCTGCATTTCCTATGTACAACGCTGAACTATACAAGAGCTTTGCTCTACCAAATTACAGCTTTCAGCCTCATTTGGTAGCTACCTTATCAACTTTCAAGCAAAACAATAGGGGAGGAGGAAAGAAAATTGACTAACACTTCCAAACAGTACCACAGACATTGCTTAACCTCCTCCACCTTTAAAGTTCAGTTAGCTAGCATAATGTCGTAGCATTCCTACAAGCTGGGAAACTACAAGTATCCTTCAAAACAGTGATACAAAATATCAAATACTTAGTTTCCATTTTGTATTTTGGCAGATAATTTTAAAAAGTAGACATTATAAATCAGATACTTTTTTTTTTTTTTTAAAGCTCTTCCCTGACAGCTGCTTGTTCTGACTAATTCCTACCAGGACTGGAGTAAGTGATAAACATGAACACAAGAAGAATGTTAATCATGCCAGAATGCCTATTCAACCGACTTCTTACTGTGTCCATCAAAAAAAAAAAGACACACAAGTTAGACACAAAAATACACTATTTTTTAATTTAACCATGCAGAGAGACGCAAGACTCACCTTGGTTTTAGATTAAACATATGACCAATTTTATACAAAGTGCCATTCAGGTGTTCATAAATAAGTACAACTCAGCATAACTTCTTCCAAAAAAGAGCATTTTAACTTTCAGAAAACCCAGTTTCAATCAGCACATATTCTGAAATCTGATCCCTTTGGCACCTTTAGACATTTAACTTCAAAACAGGATTAACAGAAAGCTTTCTGTAAGGAGTTATTTTGCATAGTGACCAACACACGCAGCTAGAATATACACAGAATAAATGCCAACATCACAAGTACAAAGGAAGTAAGACTGAAAACACCAGCTTTCTCCCCCCCCCCCAAATTCAAGAAAAATTAACATATTAAAAGTCTACCATGCACAAATTCAAGGGAAAGTGAACTGACAACAGTCAATTTACAGAGAGAAGTAAAATACTCTACCCTTTGCCTCCAAGAAATAAAGGGAAAGAACTGTTGTCCCCTTCTTCCCATCTCTGTATTACCTGTGATGGGTGGTGATCTCTCAGCACGTTTAGCATGCAAGAGTTTTCGACTAATAAATATGTAGCCACAGGGACATGATTTACATGCAACAGGAACCTGGGAAAACAAAAGACAAATATTTCAGATCATTTCAAATTATGACAAAATTCCTGTCCAATGAAAAACAACCTAGTGACTCGCATTTTGTCCTCAGAGATACCTCTTCAAATTCAATCTCTACTGCAAACTATGGCCCGTACTATTATACAATTGTATTTAAATGTAGTAAAAACAGGTTCTCCTGTGAATCACCCACCAAGCCTTTTCTTTATGCAGTTGTTAGAAATCAAGCTTGAAATGTACAGCTGTTGTGACCGCTTTGCACTACAAACCCTTTTCCTCAGACTATCAGGAAGAGAGTGGGGGAAAGTGGAGCGCACTAAAGCAAGGGTGAATTATAATAGAAATATAATTTCTCTTCAGAGGTCTCAAATATCCACAGTCAAATCAGTCAGACATTCCCAAGTTTTACTTCATTTACTTTAAAAAAGATATATATTAAAGAAAAAGTATGAGAGTTAAAACTGTCAGTACATTCTGAATACATTCACTTTCAGAAGCATTTGAAAGCAACTCCTTCAGAGAGCAGGAGCAGTTTTAAACAGGAGGCACAATAAAGCCCGAAGCAAAACAGATGCATTTGTACCACACACTACCACACCGTTGTAGACAAGGCCGGGTGGTTACAGAAGGACCTAGTTAATTCAAAATGCAAATAACCTACCACAGCTAGTCAAAAGCTGACTGCAGGCTGAAGAGTTTGAGAGACTACAGTGCTGCTCCTGATCACCTAAGCAGTCAGGAGCAGTACATTCTCCCAGCATAAGACAATTTAAAACAAGATGAGAAAAGCTGGAAATGCCACATTTACATGAAAAACGGCAAAAATCATACTCTAAGCAATGAAAAAAAGTGATGCTGATAAAATACAAACCTCGGTATCTTCACTTAAAGCCAAGATCTTTTGAGATCTTTTGGAGTAGTAAGGAATACACCATATTGCTTTGATTAGGTTTAAGACTGAAAACACAAACCAAAGCAAGTTTAAACAGAGATCTGGAAGAGATTAACACACATTAAAGTCAAGTCATGTTGAAGCACGACAGTGGTGCAAAAAGCAGGAGTTAATTTCTCAAATGTAACTCTCTAAGACAGGTCTCTACAAGTTTGCCAATGTCTGAAACAAACAGGAGTACCGAACCATGACTGCCTGCTCAATTTTACTGGACATGCAGAAGAACCAAGTTCCAATGTTCTACTGGGTAGGAAAAAACCTGCCAAATTAGTACAGGAATTTGCAAAGGGGAACTTAACCGCTACTCAGAATAAACAAATTATTTTGCTTCCTGTAGCACATCTTAACTCCTGTACTTCACCCTGTGAACAGCTTACAGATAGACTTTTGATACAGGGTTTATATAACTAGAGACTTTTAATTCCCTTTACGGAGACACTGACACAATAAAAACAATTCTAATCAAGGTTTATTGAACCTTAAAGCTCAGAATTTAGCAGGCTTGTGTGCATGCTTATCTCCTTGTTCACAAGTCAGTATAAGAGTACTAAAAAACACTATCTAGCAGATAGTTTGTCTGTATTGTTAAAGTGATATAGGAGTTACATTTAAGCACATTTTTAAACACCTGGGTCTCTCCAATAATTACGTTTCCAGGCTCAGCTTAAAAAAATAAATGTGGGGAAAACCACCCAAGGGGATTGGAGCAGACCCAAGGATTGGAGCAGACCCAATATTCTTCAAACTGTGTTTAACAGAACAATATTGTTCTCGTGTTACAGGTTTTGCATGTAGGTGTGTATGTCACTTGGGGGGGGATTAGGTGGGAAGGGGTTTATCCACTGAAAAATATCAGTTATCTTTTGAAGACCTACACTGATAACATCCTTTTACATAATTATTACGGCAAGAAATAGTACAAACACTATTTTACTCTGTTTAACATTTTCCCAACCGAAAAGAAATTGAGTTTCTCATACAAGAAAGTTTACCTGAAGCTAAATTAAGGAGCGACATTTATTTCTTCTGATTGACTGCAAGTACTTCAGGCTCCCTAGTTTCATGGGCCATGCTTTGCTTGTGAAAATATCATCAAAAACCTTCTTTTTATTTAAAAAAAGTCTAAATGGCAATTACATATCAGCTAAACTACAACATAAAAAGTTTTAAAGCCTAAGAAGTGTTACTCAATATCGCGCTCCAATATTTGTGGCTGTCTAAATATTTCCATGCATGACACTTCTAGCGAAGAAATCAGAAACAAATGCAAAGCCCTTGTTTATGGAAGAATTTAAGAAACGCTAGTACAGGACACAACCACTTAAGAGTCACACAAGAGCTTCCCCACACTCTGCAAAGGGCTGACTGGTACTGTAGGTTTTAGTTTCTTGTCCTTTCTCAAACATTTGGCACTGGAAAACAAGGTCCTATGAGCAATGCTTGTGCTGGGGCAGGACACATATGCACATTAATTCCATGTTAGCCACAGAAGAGCCGCTAACAGAAAATCTACTTTGGCATATGCATATCATGTGTTTTAGTTTTAAAGTGAACAAAGTGAAAGTTCAGCATCAGCTTAAAAAGTCTATAATGTTTGCTTACTTGCTCTTCCTGTTGTTGGTGGTTTGATGTTCACTACATTTATTTTTTTAAAAAACAACCAAAAACCAAAACCAAACCCACCACCACTCTCATATTCAACCTGTCACTCATTTTAATTTCTTCTTTCACCAACTGAATAACCAGAACTTGGCACACAATTTTTTTCCTCAGAAATAGTACTTCAGTGACGTGCTTAACATGTGAGCATTTGCAGTGGTTCATCTATTGCTTAAAACATGAAAGGATGCCCCCCACACAGCTGAACATTCCAAACTCCAGGATGAGTAGAAACACTGTAAAAACTATGCAAGTCAGAACAAATAAGACGACTTTTTTTTTAATCTTTGTAAGAAAAGAAAAGTGGCATGAGATTATTTTTTTTAAGTATAGCTAAAAGAGTGCTTACCAGCCAAGTTTCAGGATCAAATAATAGAAACGTGTTTCCCATGATTACATGTAAAAGCCTCTCCCCCGACCCTGAGCCCCACAGCAGCCTTCTGCAGTGCTGTGCTATTGTTCCAGCAGAGAAGCACTGCTCTAACGAACTGGCCTATTTTTAATAGTAACATCATTACCAGTAAAAAGCGTAAATGAAGACAAGCTCGCGATATAGTAACAGTTCAAATCAGCTCTTGTTAATGTTTAAGTGTAACTAACTCTATTTTGTACACACAACAAAACTGCAATGAGATATAAACAACAGTTCATGAATACATCTGGACTACACCATAGAAATTGCAGCGAAGGTCTCGATTTTGCTGTTTCTAAACTACTCCATGAGAAAACAACACAACTGAACGCTCTCCTGACCAGCCTTAGGCACGTCAGTCATCCAAAGGATAAAGTGCATTGTATAAATTACTAAGTTCATTATATTTTTAATAAATTACAAAGTTACTAAACAATACTAGCACATAAACAAACAATTCTGAACGTCCCTTCAGCATAACATAACTATTACGCTACCCTGCACGAGGAACACGACATTTAATCCGCGTTCCAAGCAGAGGCTGCAAAGGCAACAATTACTTCATATAAACACTGCTGCACAGCGGCACGCAGGCAGTTTGATTCCCCCCTCGCCCCCCCAAACCCAAACAGCTTCTTGCACTGCTGTTGCAAACGCACGATCTGCAGCGGTGGGTGTCAAGAAGCCACCACCACCGACGCGCCAAGGAAACAGGAAGCGGGGCGGCGTGCGCTCGCGC
>NW_009197299.1:0-6703 GCF_000690835.1 Fulmarus glacialis
GAGGCCTTCAGGTAGGATTTACGTGGAGGTAAAAAGCAGATTTCCCCGGGCGGGCGGTGGGTTCCAGGCCCGTCCTTTGGACGGTGCTGCCACCTAGGGTGCGAGCTGCCGAGGCTGCGCTGCAGGCACAAGCAGCCACCTTCCTAAAATACTTCCCACAGTGTTTTCCGCCGTGTTTATCCCCCGAGCACCGCTCGGGAGGGGTGTGCGGACAGCCAGGCCAGAGCCCACCGCGGCTGCTGGGGCGGAGCAGCGCCTGGAGGCTAGACACGTATCCCGTGTGTTATTGCAATATATTATTCCAAGGAAAAAGCTGCATAAAAAAATTGCAGAAGAGCGTTGTATTGTGGTGCGGGCGCTAGTGTGGTCTTGGGGAGTTGGGGAATTGGTTTCTGGCTTTGCTGCGAGCTCTGCGTCCCGCAGGCTGCACCGACGCTGCCTTCGGTTGCTGCAGGTGCGACGCCCCTGTTGAGGTCAGCCCGGATCTCGGAGCGGCCTCTTACACGTGGCTGGGCACGTACTTTTTGGTTTGTTTGTTTACAAGCACCTGTGCAGCTTGTCAGGTTTTGTGGAAGAGGTCAGAGATGGCTGGCAGTGACCCTTGTTTCAGGCACGAACGAAGGGCTCTCCGCAGAGCGACCCTTACTCGTGGCGTGTGCGCTGCCTCTGCAAAACGCTGCTGAGCAGCTCTGGGGACGGGCTCGTGCACCTTACCACGTGCTTTGCTTTGCTTTTATGTTAAACAGTCCTTTTCTGTAGATCCAAGAAGTTTTTACACGTACATGAGCCACAGCTATGCTGCGGGCCGGCTTCTGCCTGGGCTGCGGGGCAGGGTTAGGGAACAGATGTTCAATTCAGACCAAAATCAATCCTGAGCTCGAAACCTCCACTAATGGCTCTGACCCCACATCAAGGACTTCAAAGAAAAGGGAAATTTTTTTTTGTAGTTCCAGCTCAGGTGTAACTGAAATTCCATTTTACGGACTACTTGCTACAGACTTCATACTTGTAAAACCCAGCAAAAGTGCACTTTTCTGCACTAAGCTTAAGCCTGGCTGAGTGTACTGAAGCTGCACAAGTTTGCCCTAAGCTTACCTTGGTGTACGAGTTAAAGACCTCAGAAATGCAGCTGGTATTTTACCCTGTGCTCAAATTCCTGGTTAAAAGAATTTACATACAGTCTCAAATTCCTCCTAGCTGGCTGTCTCAGTTGGCGACAGGCGAGAGGGGCTGCCGGGGCCGTTGGGCCGTCCGTCGGGATGGACGAAATGGGCACGGAACAGTCCAGATCGATACCTGCTGCAGTTCTTCAACAGCTGTATTACTGTGACCTTCCTGGTGGAAGGAATGGCCTCTGCAAAAGCATGTGTACTTTGGAACAGGAGATACGTCAGTCATAAAGAGGAAAATATATTTTTAACTGCCTTTTAACCGTTTGCGGCAGTAAAACTAAGGCAGTGCAGTTTGCTGTGGATCTGCATCCTATTCTTACAAGTCCTTTCCTCCTTGTACCTCCATACTCTGCCCTTACTCAGCAATACCTCACGTGTTCTGTCACTCTTCCCTTTCCTCGCATCCTCTAATTTTTGCATTGTTTTAAATGAGTCTATGTTGAAATGATCTGTAAGTCCATAGTACGTACAGTGTTGAGACAAAGTCCGCCAAAGGGTCATCAGGAATTTGATGTTTTAATCTGGATGGGAGTTTTACTTGGTTCCAGGTTCCCCATTGATTTTGATGAATTTGAGCAACTTAGAGCACAGATTCTGACATATTTTTAATGTGCTCTGGCTGTAGAATGAACTATGGATCAGATTTTAAAAGCTATTCACATTTGAAATGGTTTTACATATTCTTGTGGGAAGTCTTATAAAGCTATTAAGCCACGCAGGTAACTTTCCCTTCTCCCCCATTTCCTACAAATCAGTCCTGTATACAGAGGCTACAGCCTCTTGCTCTTTTTTTGGTATAAGCGTTGGGTAGATCAAACCTTAACGTGTGCTCAGTAGTGGAGGCATGATTTAAAACCTGCAAAACAATATTTGAGAGAACACGGCTGTTGCTTGCAGTGGGTCAGATTTAGAGTGACATGGTTTTGCACCAAGACTTTGGGTCTCACTCTTTACTTACAATCAGTGAATATTAGTAAATACGAGTATTTACTGATTTGACTTGCTACACTGATGTTTTCTTTCATTTTTTTAGAATTTCATGAAGTTCCCTCTGAAAAGAAAGCAGAAGAGCCTGCACACCAAACAGCCCTTCAGCTGGTAGTTCCCTGAATTTTCTTTTGGGCAGCCCCTCTTTCCCCCTCGCCTTTGGAAGTACACGGCAGAACTTACACGTTGTTGCAGCCCCGAGGGCTTCTTCCATTTTTAAGGCTTCTTGTTGGACATCTTCCCCCTCTCTGAAACACTTCTTGGAGTCCTGTGGTGCTGGTGGGCAGGTGATTCAATTCCTAGAAAAATGTCTAGCTGGCACTTTTTAATGTGTGTGTTTTTTAGATTCATCTCAAATGTGTACATTTAAAGCCATATTGATTTCAGTGTGCTTTGAACTTGACCTTTTTTTTTCTTATTTGTTAATGTGGATGTAGGTAGCTGAGAAAACTATTAAGTTTAAGTATTACAGATGGACTGAAATCCATCAGCTACTCAGAGTGCAATTAAACACTTCCTCTTTTAGGTACTTTAGAGATTTCAGAGGCTGCGGGGCTGGTAATTCTGGTATGAATGCATTTTCAGTTATGACAAGTAAGTAATATATGTTGCATCTTTGTTTATACGATGAGTTGTATATATACCTTGAAGTGATGCTTTTTGGCTGTGAACAAGAGAAAAAGTGAATGCTTCACTGAGGAGGCTCTCTGAACGGGGAACACGAAGGACGGTGGTGTCCCTGTGGCGGTGATGCCGTACCACAGCGAGTCCCTCTCCTGAGCTACGCGTGGATGCCAATTTGTGGGGGCAATTACTGCCTAAAGTCACCCTGAGCACGTGGACCTGGGAAGTGGCTGGAAATGGTGTTCCTCACAGAGCAGGTGGAAGGAAAACGCTGAGCGTCAGCAGTGATTCCATAGAGAAAAGCAGCTTGTTAGGCACAGGCATCAGCTATAACTAGAAATTTCAGGAGAGACCTTTTGTGCCATAAATGGCTTTAAAGTCATTGATTAAATAATATTTGTGTCCTGCAGAGAAGGAAACCTTCAGCAACCTCCCTTGGCACCCATGCAGAGCTTAAAGGAGGACAGTCGTGGGGTGGATTTGCAACAGACCCTGGCAGCAGTGCTCTGAATTTGCTTTGCACTGGCTGATGTGGAGCTGCAGCGGGGACCTCAGCTGCAGAGGACATGCCCACCTTCCATGTCTGTGTTCGTGGTCCATGTCACCTCCTGAATGGATGGCTCCATCCTCGCCTGGGTTACACCCTTGCCTGTACCCCGAAGGGGATGCCCACGCTTACACACAGCACATGAACCAGCTCGAGGAAGCTCCCAGTTCAGCTGCTGCTCTTTCAGGCTAGACGACCCCAAACCTGGTGGTTTTGATATCAAGGAGTTGCTTTCTCTGACTGACCTGATGAAGATGCACTTCGATTACAGGTAGGCTCCTGGATGTACAGCTTTCCCTTCATATTTTGCTTTGGGACTGATTTTCTCAGAACTATGGAGCATCATTTCCCGCTTGCACATCTGTCTGGCATCCACAGGCAGTGGATATGGAAGTCCGTTGATGGGCTTTTCCAAAAAGTGTTGTTGTAGGGCTACTGGGAGTTTGGAGTTACAGCCACAAGTCATTGCATGTGACTCATTTTAGACTCCAACCAACCCAGCTTATGGTATAGAAACACCGTTAGTATCTTCTAAACTTAAGTTTATTTTGGCGCAACATCCCCCTTATTTCTTTGTAAGAGCTCCAAAACTTGTTCTTGGATAAACCTCCCTATTTCCCAACTGGCTTTCAGCAAGTTCCAGATCTGGTCCTAATTAGTGCTGTGTGAACATACGTTATGTGAGGAATTTGTCATTGGAAAAACCCTGGTATACTGATGGTTTTTTTTTTACGTGAGCATCCAAACTGGGACGAATTAATTTTCTTTCATGGATTTGAGTTGCAGGGAAAAAAGAAAAAAAATTAGAGATGTCAAAATCTGCATGTGAGGAGTTGAGGGTAATTCCTGAGTGTTACCCTCCGAGGCCTTTGCATCCTTGCTCTGTGCTATGGGCTTTGCTCTTTGGCTGGACCGGGGCTCCTCGGTGTCAGCCCTGTGCCGCGGCTCCGGCGTGGCCTCGCTTCGCCTGCCCCGTAGTAACGTCTCTGCCGGAGCCTGCGAGCCCCGCGGGCCCCGCAGCAGGTCTCTGCTCCCAGAAGGAGCTGCCAGCAAATAGGGTTGTGGAAAGCCGGTGGCAGGAAACTTGGCAGCTGATAACAGAGCAGCTGTGTTTGTTGTTTCTAACTGGCAGAACACGAAGCAGAATTAATTTAAGCTGCTATACAGGTTACTGCAACTCTTAAAGCAAGGGAGACTATAGAAATATTGCTGCTGACATACTAGGTAACATTTTGGTATGAATTTTTGGCTGACCCTGCCAATTTTACTTGTAATAGCATAGGAGAAATATGAGGAATAACGTGTCATGTAAGGTTGCCCATCAGTAATCACAGAGGCTCTGTGCTCGCGTTGTCCGTTGCTGGTTGTTGCTGGTGATGGTGACAGTAACTCAAACTGTGAGAGTGGCACATCTGCCAGCTCATCTGAGCCCAGGGTGTCAACTGGTCAAACTGGTATGGCTCCAGTTGGAGCAATTTAGGTTTCAGAAGGCACGGCATCCCCAGGAGCAGAGCCTGACTTTGCCCAGAGGTACCGGCCACCCCTGAGTCCCTGTGGGACGATTTCCCTTGGCCCTGGTGGCAGCAGCGTCACCAAAGCCCTGCTCTGCCCAGCAGCCTCTCAGGGAGCTCCTCTTCCGTGCACAAGTCTGCAAGCTTCCTAAAGCTGAAATGTGCTAAACGTGTTCTTTCACCACTTAACTCCCGTATTTTTTGCTGTCCACGTTTTCGGCTTCTTAGGGTTGTCTCATTAGCCTGGCTAAGCGTGTTCTCCGAGAGATGAGATGGTCTCTCTTTAGTTGATGGCTGGGCAGCAGTTCTACACTTCACCCCCGCCTTCCTTAGCCGTTGGGTGGCCCCAGCCACTGGAGGAATTGAGATTGAATGAGCACCACGGCACTGCAGTGATTGACAGAAATGGTAATTACTGAGGATCCAAGTACAGGTCAGGAACTAGAAAATCTCATTTGACAGGAGTGTCTTCACTGCTCCATTTGCCTTGTAAAGCTCCTGGTCGGCTCTGGGTGTCAGGCACTGCCAGAGCACTTGCTCAGCTGAGTTAATTTTGGGGAGCTTTGTGTTCTTTTTATTTGTCTTCTGAGTTTTGAGCCATTCAGTGTCATGCTTTCAAGCAGTTCTCTCCAAACATGAGCTGGAAACCTTCACTGTAATAGCCCGGCAGCTGAAATTTCCACATTACAGCATGACTCCAGGCGGTGGTGATTCAGAAGAAAGGAAAGTTCCCTGTTTATGTATCAATAACAGTTCTGGTTTGTTGTTTCTTTTTTTTCCTCACTTTGGTCTGATATTTTGCCCATCCTAAGGCATCTGAGGGACCTTGTCCTATTGGGAATATTCCCATCCTCCAAGAGGGAAAAGGTTTTCTGCTCATTCTTTTGATTCCTTCGGTTACTTTAGGATGGGTGATAATACTAGACCAGAAAGCAGCTTCATCAGAGCTTCCCTTCAGAAATACTCGGGATAACTGAAAAAAAGAGTTGTTAGAAAACACTTTGTGGCATCACCGCTGCTTTTGATCCTGTGGTAAAATGAGGGTGAGTCCGTGCTGTCGTAATTAAGTGATGGTGTGAAAAGTCTGGAAAACAGTCCAGGTATAATGGGAGCATAAACTTCCCCGACGTCAGACCCGCTAATGACTCCCCTTTGGCTTCAGTTTCCTCCTCCGTGACTTTGCGGATACATTTGGCAGCGGCTGGAGTTTGAGTTACAGCCACAGAAAGTAAAGCTGAATGTCACTGAAGATGTGCTTTGGGAAGAAGATCCAAGCCTGCTGTACTTAATGCAATGAGATAGTTTGAGGATTATTTCTTCCTAAACAGCCCAATGAAAGCGATAATTCTTCTGGACTGCAGTGAAGAGGATGCAGCGTCCAAGGAAGTTCTGCAGCGTTTTCACCTTTTCCTTAACCTTATAAATACCATTTTTTATTAGTCGGTAGCAGGATGTCAGGCTGTCTGGGACTGTTTCCCCGCAGCCTGAGCAGGCGGCGAGGTGCCTGGCGCGGGCAGGGCAGCCGCTGGGCGCTGGACGGGAGAGGGCACTGGCACTCCAGCAGCGCTGCGGGCTCAGCACCCCCCTGCCAGCGCCTGAGCCGCCGCGTCCCGGCGTACACCCGCACCGTCTGATGCTCCCAATTTGAATCAGAGCCTACGAAAAGAGTGAACGAACCGCGTTTATTGCCTGTGTCTCTCTGGGATAGGGAAATCAAAGGGTTGGGGCTAGATTGCTGCGCACACACTTGCACCGGGCGGGAGCCTGCTCCTTTCCCTTTAACATAGGCAAGCTCGTCTGCCGGTGTCTGGTCCGGCTCTGAGTCTTTTCTTCA
Organism: Fulmarus glacialis; assembly: GCF_000690835.1. Lineage (NCBI taxonomy): Eukaryota > Metazoa > Chordata > Aves > Procellariiformes > Procellariidae > Fulmarus > Fulmarus glacialis. The sequence continues at coordinate 6,676 of NW_009197299.1, forward strand.
AAACTCTGCTTTAGTGCCCTTTTTTTTT
>NW_009197299.1:6761-8747 GCF_000690835.1 Fulmarus glacialis
CATTCAGGTCGCCCAAGGGAAGCGCAGGTCGTCGCAGTCTCTCCTGCAGCTGTAAAGGTGCAGTCCTTCACCCCCCGAGCCAGGGTTTGCTGCCTCTCCTCCTGCCTCCCCCCAGCCATCAGAAACCATGAAACACTGAATTTCCCACAGCATTTCCAAACAGCGTGCTGGGAAGCAATTAGCAAGTGGCCCCTAACCAGAGGGTGAGGAACGCTGGGTCAGGCTCCGTCCCTCCACGATCCCACCATCTCTGATGGTGAAGGGCCCCCTGCCCTGAGAGGAAATGCTGGGCACAGACCTCTTTTTTTCTTAGTTTCCCTCCTTTTTTTATCTCACCTTTTTGCTTTGCACATGTAAAGGGTCTATAGTGTCGGAAAGAACCACGTTCGTTTGTTTTCGACTCTAATAAGTCTTAATTAGACACAAAGTAAAGCCCTTGTGAAGCTGTCGGCATAATTACAGGCTGGGAGAGCCTCCCTGCTGAATGCGATCCAGCCCCCGGCGTCCCCGTCCCCTCAGAGCGGGGCGGGGGCCGGGGCCGGGGCAGGGGTGCTGCAGCCCCCTCCTTTCTCCCGCAAGTCCCCCTGCAATTTGTCTCTGCACCGCGTGAAGGTTTGCGAAAGGCAAAGCAGAAAGGGCCCGACTGCAACGGAAGGAAATATATTTAGAAACATGAAACATAGGAAGGGAAAAGGTTGTATTTGTATTATTCACCAGGTTCTTTTATTTATTACATTGCTGTGCTAACATTTCCCAAAGAAATGCTCGTGCTTCTGGAGGGCGGCTTTGTGCTGCTGCAGCCTGTCTTTTAAATGTGGGCTCTTGGTACGAGACAGTTTGGCTATTTCAGTGCTGCTTAGTTTAAACAATGAATTTGTCAGGCTGGGCTTTGACGTGGGCCCAGGAGAAAGGCGATTCACGTTCACGCTGCTTGCCATCTCCCCTGCTCGAGCTTCAGCTGAATTCTTCCTTAAACTGGAGTTTATCTTGCGAGGGGGAGAGCTCGGGCGAGGAGAGCCAGCAAGGTGCAATCGGCTGATTTCCACCCTGGATTTAACGAAGGCGATGGGACAGCAGGACCTGCCTTCCCACCCCGAGCAGGTCAGTGGGGATTTAATCCTCTTCGGTGACCTTCGCAGCATCGCCTTGTCCTCAGGCTCATCTAAACCAGAAGGAACCTCTGGGCAGCAAAGGCACACTCGGGTCTTGCACAAGCCTCTTTAGGAGGTTGCTGCATTTCCAGTGTCGCTCTTGAAGGGCTACGGAGCCGCTGGTACTTCGGTGGGGTGGTCGGCATCTTCAGTGATCTGCCCTCACGCACAACTTGGTGTAAGGGGAATGTAACAAGTTAGGAGAGGCTTTCCTGCACTTTCTTCTTTTTACAGAAACTAAGATGCTCAGTCTGTCACACGTTCGCCTTCTCGGCGCAGAAGATAGGTGCGTGTGGTGTTGGCTCCTTATCGCAGCTCGGCAGGTTTGTGGGAGCACCATCTCTTGGAGCAGTCCCCTTTTGCTGCAGCAGCTGCTGCCCACCCCTGGAGGAATTTTTTTCCACTCATGATATAGGCAAGATTTTTAGCCTGTCTTAAACACCTCGAGGAGCCTATGCCTTCTGATACCTCCCCATAGGCAAATATTTGCACATATGTGAAAAAATCATTCATTTTTGTGCAGGATCTCGTTCAGGTTGTGCCCATCCACATGTGTCCTTTAATGAGGGTCTGCCTGGAACCCCAGCCTCAAAATCATCCAGACTCAGTGTCCATCTGAACCAGGCGAACCCTTAAAAAGCCTGGAAAAAATAAGGACCTAAAATGTGTCTCTGTGAGAATGCATAAATATTCAAATGCTAAACTAAAAGGGCTCTCGTCTCACCCACAAGCCATTTGAGAGCATGGCTCATTCAGCCACAGGAGGATTTTAGTACTTTAAAAAAATTGCCACAAAACATCTGCAGTCTGCAAAGAGCTGTTCTGCAAAGCGTCG
>NW_009197299.1:8763-13028 GCF_000690835.1 Fulmarus glacialis
AGTGTCCCCCAAAGGATTTATTACCTCCAGCTGGCTGATTCGCAGCAAATTCTCCTTCCTTCATCTAGATGGCACTCTGCGGTCTGAAAAAGAGCTTTTGCAAATTAACGTGGAGAGCGAAGTTTCAGCAATCGCAGCCCAGAGCCTGGATCTGTAGTTGCAATTTTGTCAAACTCTGGTTACCTGAATGGACAGGAAAGGAAGGGGGGGCGGGGGGAGAAATGACATTGATGGAATTTTTTAGGGTTTATGAGCTCTGTGACCTTAGGGAAAAAATAGTCTTTTCTCCTGGAGCAGGTGCTGGTCCTTTAATATTCACTTGATAAATACATGCTGCGTATTTTGGGAAGCTGCAGCACAGTCAGACCTCCTCCTCATCTCCTTAACCAGCCCCACCGCTCACCCACCTGTTTCTTCTCCTTGTAGGTTGTGCTACTTCTGAGCCTTCCTTTGAGGGATATTTGGCCCATCTGAGCTCGTTCGCTCTTTCTGTTCCCCGGGTCACTGCATGTCGTACAGCCCAGCCTTCAAAGGCTTGCAAGCAAGCAAAGGGATTAGAAAAATAAGCAAAGATGGTTATTACTTAGATACTGATGTACTGCGGAAAATAGAGCTGCCCCAGGGTAGTACTTTCTTACTTTTAAAGGCCAATTTATTACCTTCTACAAGTTTATTTTTCTGCTTATTCTCGGGCAGCAAGAGAAATGTCTGGGGGCACCAAATACAAAGTGGGATCCGATACAGGCAGTTTGGGGAGGATGAGAAAGGGATATACGGGGATGTGCTAAAATGACCGGGGGAAAACGCAGTGAGGTGGAAGGGCGAAGAGTGAGGGAGGTGCGGGAAACAGCAATGTGCGTTTTTAAACTGCATTCAAATGCCAGCATCCCCAATAGAAGCAGAATACCGCTGGTGCCATCTTTCTGATGGCCTGAGTTCATGGCATGGACTTGAGACTGTGAGAAAATGAAGCACCTTAATCTTTGGCCAAGCAGACGTCTGGGGATGCCCAGGGTGCATATGCAACACGTGTATGCGATTCCCTATACAGCTTACTGTAAAGTTCTGGAATTTATTGGTCTAAATGGGATGAAAGGTGATGAATACATCGTATAACTTCCTGATGGTCTCCTTTCCTCAGCACATGTTGGTGAAGGGAGATTTTTGTCTATCCGTATGCCCCTTGCCCGCAAAGGGAACTGTGCGGCTGAGTACTGAAATCAGCATGTGCTACGTCTGGAGCCGCTCTGTCAGTGGCCTTTGCTTGGGGTGAGACTCCTTTTAATTGAGGGCATCAGTGCTGGGAATGGTGTCTGGGGAGATTTACTTGAGATATTATTCTGTATGTCTTGTGAGCTTGCTCTAATTGAGCCCTCTCTGACGGCTGGTGACTCATTTAGCTTTCAGGTGGCACTTGGAGAGCGCCCCAAGCTGCTGCGGGGACCCACCTCGCTCCATGCTGGCCATGGCCTCGTCCCAGTACAAATCCCCAGTACACATTGCTTAGATGTTTTCAGAGAGCAGCTTTTGGGTGGCAATTATCAGAGCAGCAGTGGGTTTGTCAGCCCAATGTCCATTTTCACCAGTCTGCGATTCTGCCCTGGGTGCCCGCGTGCGCTGCCCGGGGTGGTGGTGTGAGCACGGCTCACCCGCTCCTCCTCCAGCTCCCACCAACCTTCCCTTCCTTTGCTCTTACTCATCTCTGGCGTGATTGCCCACGTGTCTGGATGTGTTTCCTGAAGTTCTCCTTCCCTTTCTTTTCTGTGCCTCTAGTGCAGGGGACGTCACGTGCACAGCTATTTCTTGCCAATTTGCTGTGGTTCAGCTTGCAAAACCCGTGTGCCGTGTTTCTTGTTTTGTGTTTCCATGGAGAGCTGTTGCTTGTTTGGGGCTAATGAGAGCTCTGGGACATGATTTTGTAAAGCTGCTGCCCTGTCCTTCAAATCCCTGCCCTCGAGGTCTGCTACTGCTAAGACAAGGCAAAAGAGGATGAAGTGTTGTGCAAGTTGGAAGATTTAAATAAATAAAATTACATAATGGTTTAAGAACTTTTCCTACTTCTGGTGGCCATTGATCAAGGATACAACAAAAGAAATCCTACCTATCTACATGCATATAGCCATCTTCTCTCTCCGCCCCTGTCCTTCCCTTGGTCCCTTCCACAAAGTGTTACCTTTGCAGCTCAGCTGCATCACTTGGTGCTCCTAAAATTAATAGATCCTCTGAAAACTACAGTTCATGGTGGATTCATGTGAACCCACTCTTTCTTCAAAACTGCTTGGCCCTGGTTTGGGCAATTTTTAAATCTGTCATCTTTGGCTGCTTCGCCCCATCTCCTGGGCTGCTTGCCCCGTGAGGAAGATGGCAGAAGTGATGGATATGGTCCCAGTGGGCTGTCACTCGTCACGCTGGCCGGGAGGTGTGACTGGATGGACCATGGGGTTGCTCACGCAGGATGTGAGTAACCTGAAGGAGCCGTCCTGTCCTGCCCTGACGCGGAGCGAGCAAATGGGGAGTGAGTAAGAGGTGGCCTGGGCATGGCATGGTGGAGCACCAGAAATAGCCTCAGGCTCCATAGAGGAGCTGCTGACGTGGTGAGAAGAGGAATTTCAGGATTCTGCCAGTGTGTAAGGGGGTGGCAGAGCTCCAGATGGGGTTCCCCATGTTACGAGCCAGAGCAGACTTTGAACCTGCACTGCTTTTATGGCAGAAATAGGTTTTCGTGTCCGCCTGCTGCCCCAGCAGTACCCCCGCTGCGCCGGGGGAGCGTCTGACTGCGATCTGCCCCACCGAAAGCCTGCCGGGGCCCAGCGGCAAGGTTAATGCTCATGGGGCTTTCCTGGTGAGACTTTTTGTGGTATTTACCAGAAGTCCCTTGAAGGCAGAAATTATTGCCTTAAAAGATTAAGGCATCATTATTCATGTTTTTTTGTCTCGCACGCCCCACACGTTTTCTTCTGGCAGGCTGGCTCGGTATTACTGATAAGATCTTTTTTATTATTCTCCATTCAGAAGAATAAGTTTATTCAAGTCTTTTCTATGATTGTGCCATCCTCAGGTAAGAAGGAGCCTCAAGAAAATTTCAGGCAACCGAGAGGAATTGCTTATCACTTTGAACACAGGCACATTTTGGCCTCTCATTCTCGGTTTTGAGTGATGTATTTAATTCACGGTTCTTCATAAATCAACAGAAATTACTTTAAAAAATAAATATTTTTATCTATGATGTTGTCGTCATCATCCAAAGATCCTGCCTTGGTGTGAGGGGAGCAATGCGGGACGGAGGGTGGTTGCAGAAGTACTAGTTTCTCCTGACGTGGTGGCCCTAGTTGTTGGGGTGGAGGGGTTGACCTGACAGTGGAACTGCGTGGGGCTTCCCGGCTATGGTCCGGCCCCAGGAATAGTGTGGTTGAAACATAGTCTAGGTACCCAATTTGGAAATATTTGCAAAGTATGTCCCAAATTTTTGAGTAGAAAACTTAAAAATTAATCAAGGAAGGAATAGATGCTAGGATAGAAACAGGGTAAACTTTTAAATTTGCTTTGGTTATTGAGACTGCCTTCACCATGGGCCGTAGACATGGCAAAAAGTCGTGCCCTCGCTCCCTGGTGCATTATTCATTTCCTGCCCCACAACCTTTCTTCTGCGCTGTGCCACGGAGGGCCACGGTTGTGCCTTGTACTACTGTGTGCAAAACATTTCTTAATTTATGTGCTAATTAACCTGACAGCATGACTTGATTGTTAGGAGCTTGGTCTCCTGGCAAGCCTGCCTTTGCAGACAATGATCCTTCCCTTTTATTTTAACTAGAGCAAGGAGCGCAAGGCTGGAGCAGCCTGGCAGCGGCTGCTCTGGGGGGGTTCAGATGCGATAAGTGCGAGTACCGTGGAGGATGCGGCAGCTTCAGAAATATCTGCTTTCATGCTTTTTAATGGAAGCTTTATTTTAGAAAGCTTCAGTTAACGTCATTCTAAAGTTTATTTCCATTTTATATTTTTAAATAAAGAGGCTACAGAGCTCCTGGCTGGGTTTTCATTTTTGCTGGCTGGGAAAAGAGAGGTGAATTGGCTGCTCGTCTCCCGCAGGGATGCTTTTGGGGCTGCTCAGCGTGTTCCTGCCGGCAGCGCCGCACAGCCTGACCTACCTACGGCCGTGACTCATCCGCCGCCTCCTCGGGGCAGGTGAGGATATCGGATGCACTTCTGCAGCCTCCCGAGCTGTATCTATACCATGCGACGCCGCACGCAAAGCCCCTCTCACTTTT
>NW_009197299.1:13102-20818 GCF_000690835.1 Fulmarus glacialis
TTCATAAAGGAAAGATGAAGCCGTGCGTTGCTTGCGGGGCCGGGGCAGCTGTGGCAGCCTTGGGTTTGGTGCAAAAGCCTTTGCCCTGGCCCCCGGCGCGGGGATGGGGATGCAGCAGCGGGCAGCGCGTGCTGGGGTTCCGTGGGTCAGCCCTGCGGCGCGCTCAGCGGAGGGGCTGCACCCGCCTGCTTGGCAGGCCCAGAGTCGCGCTCTCATCGCTCAGCTTATTGCGAAAATAAATCTAACCGCATGAAAATGAATGGCTAGTCTTGCTATGCTTTTCCTTAATTGCTTGTTTCCTACATGCTTGTACAGCACAAGCTAATTTTAAGTAAGTTCATATAAAATTAAAGTCTTGTAGTGAAGTTTTTCCTGAAGAAGCCACTTTCGTGTTAAGTGGGAGAATAGCAATGGCCAGTTCCAAAGCTGGACTCGGAGCTGCTCAGGGTTAATTCACTGCACTGCCACAGGCTCCTTTCCTGCCCCCGGGCAAGCTGCTGAAATCACTGTGGGCTTTTGATGGAGGCCTGTGTGATCTGAGTGCCCAGATCCCTCAGATACAGGAATTATCTGTGTTCCCACATGTGCTTCAGTCGCTTGTCTGTAAAATGGGTGAAAGTGCAACATTTGCCTTACAGATGTGATGAAGAACACAGGAACGACAATGAGGCCCTTGTATCTCGTGATGGTGTTTGCACAGTCTTCTCTCTCCCCTCACACCTCTCCTCTTGGCTGGACCACTCAGCCCCTGGGAAGGTGTCAACGTACAGCTAACGCGTGAGTACGCTTTGTTATCAAGGAGCTTTTTCGGTGATGCCAAGTTTGTGGTGGTTGAGTTGCAGGTGGGGAATGCGATCCCAGCTGGTGGAAGAGCTTCCGAGTCTCGGGAAAGTCACGGTTTGCCCGTCCCTCCCCTTTGCCCCCTGCTTTGCTCCCACAGCAGCATCCTGCACTCCTGCTGCATCAGCACCCTTGGCCATGCTGTGAACTGACTCAACTTAAAAACTTGCAAAAGAAGCTGATTTCTTAGAGGGCAGTTCAGCTCAGGAGCGGTGCTGAGCAGTGGGAGCAGAGGTGGATGGGAAGAGCTGTCGCGAAGCCACATCTGCGATGCTAAGCCGAGTTTGTGGGGAGAGAGGGAGTTTTTTCCCTTTTCAGGCTGGTAACATAAAGCACCAAAGTGCCACAGTTTTGTTTTTTTTTCTTTTTCTGGAATGTCTCACCAGAGGCACGTGTCTGCATCAGCCCGCACCACCCACTGCATCACCAAGGATGTGCTGAGGGAGCACAGTGCTCCTTGAAACTTGCTGTTGTTTTAGAAATGTCTTTTTCTCTATGGTTTACTTTTTGTTGAGTAATATTTTTTGTTCTTTTATATATTTCAGCGTTCTTAGTAATTTTGAAAAAGACTCATTGGGGAAAACAACATGCATGCAGAGGTGTGGGCTGCACGTGAGAGAGAATGCTAAATCTTGAATAAGGCTGGGTCGGTGGGCAACTGTTCAAAAGTTCAGAGGGAAACCACAATGACGCTGCATTCTCATATATTTAAAATTGTCCCAATAAAATTGCTGCTTAATGTGCTCAATTGACGCAGCAAAAGTCTGGTTCCTGAATTTATTACTCCCCAGCTGGGAAGATTGTTTCTAATTCCATGTGCTCTGTGTATGGATTTACTTTTCATGGGGCGAGGGTGGGAAATTTGCTAGTGTAACAAACCCAAATAATAAAAAATTAATTTTGTAGGGCAGGACGAGCACAGGACGGGCCCTGATTTGTGAGCATTAGTGTAAATGGAACATGTGGGTCCTTAGGCTGGGCCCAGCACCAATGTCGGGATGTTCGGACTAATCCATCGTGTGGGCTGGAGTCAGGCTTGCTGGTTGGTTTGTTCTTTGGTTTCCTCCTCTGGAGTAAGGGAAATGTTTAGAGTTTTGAGCATATGGATAAAACTAAATCAAAATGATAAAGCATTTCATTCCAGACCCAGGGCATCCACACAAGAATAACTGTTCCAGAATAACTTATCACGTAAACAAACTAAAAAAAAATAATCTATTTTAACCAGAAAAATGAAGGAGGTATAGAGTTCTGGGTGACAAGCACAGCTCCTGAAAACACATAAATCACAGATCACAATAGGCTCTTTAAGATCTATAGAGATGATAGCGCTGTTTTGGTAATGGTACATCATGATTCTATCTATATGTGCGTATACTATATTTATACTAATACGTGTATGTATTTCAATTTTATATATATAAAAATCCAATTTACTGGTGTGGGCTTTAGTTAAGAAGAACTCTGACTTGTAATTTTTAGTAAAATAACATGATAGGAAGGAATGTCATTTATCAAAGAAACACTGCTGAATTTATGACAAGAACTGGGAGATAATGGGATTTCTGAGGCTGTACAGATGCTCTTCGCAGTGATTTGAGAAGACAGGGTATGGGGGAACTTAACTGAAAATGAGTTCTCTTTTTTCCTGAGATTGTTATAAACCTAATCTATTTGCAACTCTTATTTTATGGACATACACGGATTCTTATATGAATACTGAAATTTTTAGATCATTTATCATAACAAGTAGTTTTTGCCTGGAAAAGATCTCATGCTGCAGACCTCCATTACTAACAATATATTCTTCCACAGTGCCAGCCTTTATTTCTTTTTAGTCAAAGCTTTCTATCAAATTCCCAACTTGAATTAAAACTGCCGTTCTGGCATGTGAAACGTTGCCTCATCACTCTGGAGATTTGTCGCATTTTTTTTCCCCTTCTTTTTAATTAGACCGTGCGTAGAGTCACCCCAGCTAGTGCATGCACAGGTTTTGAGGTAAGCGCTCGCGGTCGTTTGGAAAGCACAACAGACACGTGACTGGAGAGGGTAGTTCATTTCTGTATCGTTAGGCATAAAGGCTTGACGAGTCCTCGTGCACGATAACCTGACCCCGGTGGACTTGCTAAGGAGCAGAAACGAGTATTTCTGCCTTCAGCCCAGGTCGGCGTTAGGATCTGCCCGTTTTGCAGCTGCATAGTGAGGTGGGGGAGTCCCGGGTCGGACGCCCGGGCAGCGGGGGGGTTTGTCCTGCTCCTCCCTGCCGGTGGGTTTGCCGAGGCTGTGCGGGGCTGAGGGTCGGGGCCGTGTAGGCCTGGGGAGAGGCTGCGAAGCTGCCGGGCAGCTCGGAGCTGGGCGGCACCGACCCCCCCGATGAGCAATATTGAACTCGGCTGCATTTTCGAGGAGCCTGAGCTGAGGTTAAGCACGCACTTGCTCACGTGCATGACTGTTTGATGAATATTGTCTGGGGCTGCATTTCTGTCCATGCCGATGGCGTAGGTTGTGTGAAGCTTGCAGCATGCCAGCTCCATAACTGCATTCCCTGTGCAGGGAGCACGGGCCTCATCAGGCTTGCTTTTACCTCGCAACCTTGGTGCTCTCTAAGGCAATCTACAGGGACCCAGGAGGGTTTTCTACTACTACAGGAGGATTCTGCCATTTTTTTGGGGACCCTTTTCCAGCTGCAGAGCTCAGTCACTTTGCACGTTTTTCAGTTGGAGGCAGTGTCCTGTGTATGATCTGTCATTTTTTTAATCCATTGCATCCTGCAAAGGTCTCAGCGGGAAGGTACAACAACACAGTCCAAAAATGTCCTCGCGTTGTTCATGTGTCCCCTTAGAGGAATAAACCCCAAAAGACCTCAGCCGTCCTCTGTTGCAAGTGGCTCCGGCAGGCAATCCGAGCAGCGGGCTCCCCAGGTACTCTTCGTGAGGTCATCCTTTTCTTTTATTCCCTTCGAAGTTTTCCCACTTCCATTAACCTCCTTTTCGGTACCGTTAAGGACCCCATCGCGCACGGGTCAGAGATGGGGCAGCCGGGGAGAGCGTTTAAGCACGGCCGGGAGGGGTTTCTCGCCTGCAGGACCCCCGGCGCCCGCCTCGCTCCGGTGTCCAAGCCAGAGGGTGCCGCTTTGCACATCCAAACACCGCCTGCGCCTTCTGCTTCGGGCTCCGAACTTCAGCCTGAGCCCTGGCACTTTCTCCGCACGTCACCCATGCTTCTCGCTGAGCGGAGTGGAGTCGATCGCACCCCAGGGCTGGCTTTGCTTCCAGTGACTGCTTGCCCTCTGCTTTAAAATATTTACTTCATTTACTGCTTCTGCAACGTATCTGTTTTGGCTGGGCTAGGAGCCGCATGCTATCGGAGTTTCTTCCTCTCAGAGGTAACTGTGGACCAAGGCTGAATTATCCCTACCACCTCTCGGGAAAACTGCACAGCCTGAGCTATGAAAGCCTCTTACTAGCAGGCAACTTTTCCAGAGCCAATATAACTTCAGAGTCTTGTCTGAATCCTTCACATATTTTCAAGACTATCCTTGAAATATGGTCACCAGAGCTGCTCACAGCATTTAGCAATGGTATCTTGGATACTGGATGCCAAAATAGCACCATTTCCCTGCACTTGCTTGTTAATCTTCTATTTATGTAGCCCTGGATTGCTTCTCCCCTCTCAGTAACAGCATCACATGAGGAGTTCATGTGCGGCTGGCTCTGAACAAACCTCCCCATTTCCTTGTCTTAATCGCTGATGCCAAAACTACTGTCGTCCATGTTATTAGCATGATCTGTGTACTTGGTCCTTAGAGAGGCAATGTGCCATTTGCAGCTATTCAGAGCACTTTGCTCAAATAGACTGATATCACCCAGCTTTCCAGATCTGTTCCCATCATTAATGCTGTTCCTGGCACCAAATACTGCCATGCACAGACTGTATCGTAATGGTTTCCTGTATTTCCCAGATAATTGAGTCATGTACTGAATAGGGTTGGATCAAGGACAGAAACTATCTGGCTATTTGTTTATCATGTAGTACCTATCGGTTATCTAGTTTTAAAATAACTTGGGTACCTTTATTTTGTATAAAACACTTTTAGATTGAAAATCTACTGCCCATGGAAGTCTGCTTCAGGTCTCTGATGCAACTCATGGCTGTGAGGTGCCACCAGCCCCTCCGCTCACCCTGGGGACCTGCCTGTCCCAATGACCGCACAGGTGGGCAAAAGCTGAGCCCTTCCCCGTGGAGCAACGGGGAAACTGAGGCACGGGTCACCTGGGGCCGCTGCAGGGCCACGAGCAAAGCCACCCCTCGTCACGGTCCCCCAAGACCTCCCCTTTGTCCCCACGGGGTGCTCAGCCCCAGCTGCCCTGCGGTGGAAACCCCGGCTGCTCAATGGCACCGCAGCCACCGCGATAAACACAGGTAGAAACTTCGGGCACGGTCCAAACACAGGGAATGTTTGGCTTTATTTCTGCAGCACGTGCTGCTGCTGCTCTTTCTGAAGCTGGTTGCTTAAAAAGAGAGGGTACGCCATAGCTTGTGGGGCTGTGCAGGGCAGTATCCCGGTCTTTCAGGAGGGATTTGGCTCAGTCTGCCCCTGCTAGGGATCTTCCACATGAAGATTGCTCAGTATTGCCTTCAAATCGGTAGTACCTGCCGGGGCTATCCCCTGGCATTTCTTACTGCCGAATCCCCCAACGGAAGAGGCGTATTCACATCAGTAGAAAAACAAAATGGGAAGAATTAACCCAAGAAATGCAGGTGAGAAGGGAAAGGTGGTTTTTAGAGTCCTGCAGCTGCCGTAGAGCGCTCTGCTGACGTGCCAATCCCCTGCGATGCACAGCGTATGTCAAGGCGGCGCCGTTTAAAGGGATAACAGCAAATGATCTGAAAGGCTGTCTCCTTTTGTGTTCTTATTTCATCCCAGTATTACAGGATTTCGTTCCGGTTTTTCAGTGGTCTCCTGGGTAATGCTTTATTACAGCGACAGTGCGGAGTTCTAGTTTTTAATAATGAGATCTATATAAATAAAACTGATTCTGCTGCCACCTGTAATGCTTCCTGCCTGAGAACACTCGAAAGCCTTTTGCAGACATTAATTTCCCATCAGTTGGGATAGGGAAGCACCGCAGAGCATCGCAGCAGTGTGCGTTGTGTTGGCCAACTGCCAGTAAAAGCCATACCTTTGAATCATGGGCTTCAAACAATTGAGGGTCTTTTTACGCCCAGAGTGAGTCATTAAAATACTTGCTTTTTTAGTTGTTTGATTTTTTCCTTTGTCATTCTGAGGTTTTAAAGCAGATGCCAGATAGTATGAGACTAACTTACGAGAGCTGAAGATGCTGTGAGGGGAGCTTCAGCCTCGGAGAAGAGGCAGATGAAGGTTGGGAGGAAAGGATGGTTGTGGTATTTCACAGATTATACCTTGATGTGCAAAGAGGTGAAGGATGCTGTGACCCAGCAGGCTGCAGTGCTGTCGAGGACAGGCACTTTGGCTCAGAGCAGCATCCTTGGCACCGTAATAGGGCTTTCCATATGGTGCTGCCCTGTGCTGGGTGAATCTATAGTCAGATACTCAGGTGCAGGGTAAGGCCGCCAGGTATCCAGGCTCAGTTTGGGCATCTATGTTGCCTGTGCTTGGTCAGGCAGAGGAGGACGAGCTGAGTCCCCGGGACTCCGTCCTGCTCCTCCCCGGGGAGCTGGGGTGGGTGCCTGGTGGGAGGAGTGATGCTGTGCTGGGCGTGGAGCGGAGCCGGCAGCAGAGCCGGGACGGCACGTGTGGCACTGGCAAGAGAAAACAGCAACGGCGATGAACCGAGTAAAGGTATCACGGGTTTCCTAGAACCGTGCTTTGTAAGGGCCTGGTTGTCAGGATTTGCACTGTATTGACATGGGTTTTCAAGGGAACGAGGACTGGGTTGTACAGCAACGGCTGTCACTTTACTTGGCTGACCTGCCATGCCCCCTCCTTTCAGGGTAACATTAAAATGAATATTGTATAGCGGAGAGTGCGGCGTAGTTGGCTGGAGACAATGTATGTGCTGTGCTGTTCTGTACAATATTGATTGCTCCTTGTCCAAATATATGTATCTAAAATCAGTCCATTAAGCGGCAGCCCCGTTGGGCGGATGCCAATCTTTTCACGCTGCAGAGGCTGTCGCTTCGTCTTGGCCGTACCACAAGTCCTGTGCGCGATCTGCCGGCACGCCGCAGCCTGGCGCGCGGGGAGCGTGTGGCCACGGGGGTCAGCTCCCATCGTGGGCCCCTGCTGCCGCCTCCGTGGGTGAATCTTCTTTGCTCTGCCGGGGATCTCCCTCCTGGTGCTGATGGTATCAACCGCACAGAGATGTGTAACACTAGTGCTGGCTGCCGTGTGGTCTTTGGGGCTTGTGGGAGGCTGCAGCTAAATCCCAAAGGAAAAATCTGCTCTTTTTTTTAGGCAGATGAATTAAGGGGAAAACCCGTGGTGGCTTGGCAGAGCCCAGCCAGCAGCCATGCTAATGCAGAGGTGAGTCCCGGAGGCTGGCAACACGAGCAGGAGTGACGCAGATGCTGTCGGGGCGCGGATACGTCACAGCACGTTGCACAGCCACCTTGGCTGGTTTGAGATGGTAAAACCAGTCGTGCAGCTGCTGGGCAGGGTAGCTGCAGCTCGGTCATGCTGGAGCTGCGTCACGCGTGGTGCTGCGCTGGCCTGCGTGCTGCCACCCACCTACACAGGGCCACACGCCGTGTCTGCTCCCCTCCCGGGCTCTCTGACGAGCCCGTGGCATTAACAGCAACACAGCTCACACAGGCTCATTGGTGGCCACTGAAGTGCCTTACTCTGTTTTTTTCATTCCTTTTTACCACTTAGAGGCTCCTAAAATTCTGGCT
>NW_009197299.1:20845-49818 GCF_000690835.1 Fulmarus glacialis
CAGAAGGGATGCAAAGGAAGGAAGGTCCATGCTGCTTTTCTCCAGCCTTCACCTCCAGTCTAACTTAAATCTCTGCTTCTTACTCAGCAGACTGAAACACATCGCAGCCATCCCCAGGCAGAAGTTTTCAGACTGAACACAGGACACATTACCAGATTACCAGCGCTGGTACGTATAGCGTGCACCAACAGGCACACTCGATGGATGCGGCCTGGGGCTGTTTGCGCTGCTGCAGGGTTTACAGCGTGCTGCAGAGCGGAGGGGCTCAGCTGCAGAGCTTGCTGCGCCCGGCAGCACCGGCTTCATGCTGTAATGCAAAGCCACTCGACGCCACACGCTGCAGCTATTTGGAACTGAGGTCCATATATTCCTACGTCTTATGTATATGTACACATATATAAATGGGAATCATTCCTCTGTTAAATCTAAGTAAACAGTTTCTTTCCTCCTGCAAACAATTAGTGTCCTAGCAGATCCCATAATAAATTAATCTTCTTTATCATCCAGTTAATCGGTTCCACAAAACCAGTGAGCAGTGAAATCTTCTGACCTATTGATTGATGCATAATGTTGTATTGGTAGATAGCGAATTACAAGAGCCGCTGTGTGCTCTGGTGCTGCTGCTGAATTTGTGCCGCAGGGAGCTCTGTCAGGGTTAGTGCCTTAGCCCGTGTGTAGCACGTAAGAGCAGTGTGTAAGGGTCTGGGGGAGAAGGACTTTCTGTGGAGCTAAAGCTCAAACAGAAAAGAAAAAGGTGTCTGCTGTTTTCCTCGCCCCACACCATCTGTTTTAGATAGAGAAGAGCAATATGCTGTGATGTGACAGACTGCTAGAATCAACAGCTGAACTTTTAAATAATACAGAAATGACAAAGAGGCTTGATGTGACTCTTGCAGAGCTGCTGGTGGCAGCAATGGATGTTGGGATGGGGCTTTGGGTTCATCTCACCTGAGGTTTGGCATTTATTCCAGGAGACGGGACGGCAGTCCCCCTGGGCTCACCCTGCGGGAAGCAGAGCGCGAGGTGCACATCTGGGTTGTTATTCAGCCTGCCTCAGATGTTCCTTTGTACTTTGAAGGATGCAGTGTGGGCTGTGGGCATTTAACACTTCAAATTAATGTTTGTTATTTAGGTGGGATGCATGTGTGCTTAGGTACGCAATCAATTTTTCAAGCCCCTGCCTGTGATCTGCTGATGTGAAAGGCTTAGCTATAAACTGTGCTTGTCTTGGCTACAAATAATTCTTTGGGGCTACCCAAAATGATATTGTTTTAATACAGCGGTTGGCAATAGCTGAAACTCTTCTAGCTACTTTTTCCCAAGACAGTGTGGGGAAGGAGAAAAAGCAGAAGAGGAAACAGTTAGAATAAAATATCCCTGTGGTATTTTTTCTATTAGAAACGTAGCAAAAGTTGCAGTGGTATGTTGAGACAAAGAGCTGAGCCCTTGATGTCATCCAAGGGAAACAGCACAGAAAACTCTATTAATCCCTCTGTATTGCACCAACATTTTATTCGCTCCCATCTTTTTCCTCATTTCTGTGATGTTCTGTGTGCTGCACGGTGTCACGTCAGCCTGCGGGGAAGGGTGGGCAGTGCAAGTCCCAGCGCTTGATTTCAGTTCAGATGTTTGAGGCACACAGTAACACATGGAGGGAAACCATCAGGGCAAATGGAAATCTTGTCTCTGTGCTGGGCTCCTCCACAACACCGAAGTGTTGGCTTTGTCCTGCTGTTGATTTGCTCCTTTGAATCATAGAATCATTAATGTTGGAAAAGACCTCTAAGATCATCAAGTCCAACTGTCAACCCAACACCACCATGCCCACTAAACCATGTCCCTAAGCGCCTCATCTACACGTCTTTTAAATACTTCCAGGGATGGTGACTCTACCACTTCTCTGGGCAGCCTGTTCCAAGGCCTGACCACTCTTTCAGTAAAGAAGTTTTTCCTAATGTCCAGTCTAAACCTCCCTTGGCGCAACTTGAGGCCATTTCCTCTCGTCCTATCGCTGGTTACTTGGGAGAAGAGCCCGACCCCCACCTCGCTACAACCTCCTTTCAGGTAGTTGTAGAGCGCGATGAGGTCTCCCCTCAGCCTCCTCTTCTCCAGGCTAAACAGCCCCAGTTCCCTCAGCCGCTCCTCATCAGACTTGTGCTCCAGACCCTTCACCAGCTTCGTTGCCCTTCTCTGGACCCGCTCCAGCACCTCAATGTCCTTCTTGTAGTGAGGGGCCCAAAACTGAACACAGGATTCGAGGTGCAGCCTCACCAGGAGGCAGTACACCCTTAACCTCCATCTTCTGGCTCCTCAGCCCTCTGTTGCAAGACGCTGCTTGCTCATGCCCCTGTTGACTTGCTGCTGGCTGCACATCAGGGAGCTCAGAGCTGGTCAAAGCTGGTGGTGGAGGAAGAGAAACAGCTCTTTGGCCTGATTTTTCTCCCCCCTTTGCTCTGGAGCAGACTTCAGGCAGGGAAGCGGTGCCTTTCTGAGCTGCTCACATGCCACTAGTTACAGCAGGAGGGAAGTGCTCCTCTTTGGCTCCGTGACTGTGTTTTGGCTGTTGATCTGGAGAGGCTTTCCTTGAGGGGTGGTGGGGGTGGCTCATTCACCGGGCACGTCCCATCCCCAATTCCTCCTTGCCTTCCTTCCCCTAGTGCTGAGCCATTACATCCCTCCCCACCAGGAGGAGGATGGAGACCGACAAATCCCATGGACTGCGGCTCAGCATAAGTCTCCCAGCGAGAAATAATGCCTGGGAAGGATTTACCTGAGCTTTGCTAGGTAAAATTCTAGGTTTCGGTGGGGGTTAGGGTACACATCTCCTGCGTCTGCCCACAAACTAATGGAGGAGGAAAAAAAAGCCTGGTAACTTCTGAAACCCTCAGCAGACAATGGGTGACATTGTCAGAGATGGAATATAGGGAAGAAAACACTTATTCCCCTTTTTAAATGGGAAAGAACAACAACTTTACTTCTTGCTTTCTCATGGTAAGTAATGGATGGAGAAGGTCCTCAGGCACAACATTTTGTATGTGTTGAGACAAGTTGCAAGAACTAGAAACTTTTGTGAATTCTGGCCCAATACGAGGAAAAAAGCTCGAAAGGAGGTAGGAAAACACGTTAATCCTCATGGCTGTTTGGCCGATGCACTGTATGGCCGCTGAGACTCAGGCACGGTGCTTTGTGCTGACATGAGCTGAGCTTCCCAGGAGCAGCAGCACTACCGAATGCCCCTCAAAGTAAAGCCGAAAGGAAAGGTAAGCTAGAAAACGTTCATTCCTTTGACTAACATGAGTTTTTGTTAGGGCTGTTTTTGGCTGAGGGTCTTAATTCACCACATTGCTCTGCAGGAGGGATCCTCACATGCAGGAGCCATTTGTGTAGGAAAAGCATCTCTTCCCATTTCTACCAGTAACTTTCACAACAAAATAAGGTCTGGTTTTTAAAAGCTGAAAATGAGGAGAGCATCAAATAGCAATTCAAATAATAAATAAATGCTATCTCATCTAATGAGAAGTTACAGAGAATAGAGCTGGACTCTGTTCAGAGCTGCACAGCGAAGGACAAGGGGCCGTGAGCAGTTTGCAAGTGAAATTCTGGTTTGATAGGAAAAACGGTCTCACTGTGAGGGGCCCAGGGAGGTGGTGCAACCTCTGTCCTTGGAGACACTCAAAGCTTAACTGGCCACAGCCCCGAGCAACCTGATCTGATGTTGAAGTTGGCCCCACTGTGAGCAGGGGTTGGGGTGGGGACCTCCTGCCAACCTCAACCGTTCTCTGCTTCTGTGATTTACAGGAGCAAATTCTCTGTTATTGTTAAGCTATCATTTTATAGATCTATTTTTATCATGAAAATGCATTTCTTCATAAGCAGTGATATCTCTGAGCATTCATTATTCAGAAAAAGTTTGTCTTCCAATTACACAAGATCATAAGAAGAAAAGTGACTGGTTTGTCAGAACTGCAGAGCTAAAATAAGCTGCAGCAAGCACATTTCCTTGGCATGGAGCTGGTGTCTCTAATTAGAAAAGCTCTGGAGAGTTGATCTACTTGGGTAGTGAGACCTATTGCTTCCTCCTGCAGCATGCGAGGTGGCTGGAGATGAGCATCTCAGAAAAAAAAAGCCTGGAGGCTGGGCTTCAGAAAATGAATATCTCTTATTTGGGAACTTTATACATATATGAATTTCCCAAACATTAGGTGTGCTCCTGTCAAATGGCTGAACTGCAGCAGGGCTGGGAATTGATTTAGAGATGTAAATTCTTTTAGTTAATAAAAAAAAAAAAGGGCTGAAAGTCCTAATCGCTGGAAAGCAGTTGCTGCAGAGAGTGGAGTAAGTTACTGGGTGAAAGAAGTGTCCTCAACAGGCATGAAGAACAGCAGTTGCTCAGAAGTGCCCAAGACTGGACTGGTTTCTAGTTTGGGGAAACCGTGCCTCCACCCTTCCAGATGTATCAGCAGTAGGAGGGGAAGAGGTTGTGCTAATTAGCTGAAACAAGCCTCTTCTGGGCCGATAACTTCACCCACGCTGCTAAACAGATAACCTTGATATTTCAGTAAATATTGAAGCTATCTTCTGCTCTCATGCTAATGCTCTCCAGAGCAGGGGGAGCAACTAATCAGAGTTACAGCAATCAGGTTTTCCCTGACACACGATGAGTTTAATTATTTTGCAGTTCACTCCACATTCTTGTTAGCCACGGTGATGTTTATTCTGGGAGGCTTTTCTGCCTGAGGTGGTACAAGGGTTTTAATTTCAGACAGGAGCTTACCAAGTTGGGTGTTTGGCCTGGACCCCAAATCTCAAGAGTTTCTGTGAAGCCCTGCTCAGCTTTATCAGACCTTATTAGTCCCGGTTCCTCTTCTGAGACATCTACCACATATAACAGTTTTGGTGTGGATACTGATGTACTAGAGTTGACTGATGAATGCCATTGGACAAATCAAGTGTTTTGAACTAAACTGCTTGATTTAAAAGCAAAAGCCTTATCTGACTTGGCCAAGATGCTCCACTCTATCTTCTCCCCAGCAAAACTTCTAAACCTGTCTCCAGCTGAGCAGATCATGAGCTGAAGGTACATGAATGCATCGTTAAGGCATGCAGCTGGTGAGGAAGGGGCTGAGTGCTCTGTTGCTGCAATGGCTCTCATTCGGGTTCTGGGAAAGCTCGGGTTTTGCCATGCCATGTCCAACACGTGCTGATGTACCTCCGCTGGCATAATGGTGCTGCTCTCTGGGACTTCAGAACACCTTCCCGGTGTGGTGGGCAGCTCTCAAACACTCAACAACCATTTAGCAGATTAACATTGGCTTAGACCTCACACTTACTTAAGAAGCACTTACTGAGTTATTAGTCAGTGTGAAAAGCTTGGCAGGGCTCTCTCAGGCTTCAGGCAGCTGAGAGTTTACCCTCCGATGGATGCTTTTCTGCCCGGTCACACCTGGGTAGAGCCAATGTTAACTTACCTCATTTGAATACTCGCGGTTACTTAAGCGTATCTTCTTCTTAATAAGAGATTCTCACATCTGGATTGCCGAAAATTTGCACCTTACCCATCTCAAGCTCTGCAAATAATATAAAAAGTGATGCTGTAGGATTTTTTTTTTTTTTTGTCTCTACTGTCAATTTACCGATTTCCTTTGAAAGCTACAAGAAATATTTTTATTATTGCAGGAAAACTCCCTGGAAATGTGCAACTGAATATTCAAACCTCATGGTGCTGCTGCTGCAGAGGTTTGTGTGGCTGTGGCTGACTTTGATTCCCTGATAGCCTGTCTCATGCTTCTGTCCCCTAATGCAGCTGGTAGCATTAAGTCATGCAGTTAATCAAGCGAAAGAAATTGCTTCTCCTTATCCAAAGACCTGAAGACTTTATCCGACAGGGAGGGTCTCTAACAGAATGAGACAAGGAGAAGTAGATGAGATAAGAAGCATCCCCAAGATTCAATACGCAGTGGGGTAGGAGCGCTTTTAAGGGCTTCAAATTTGGAATAGAAAAACATCCTGAATAATCTATTGATGAAAACAGCCCTCTGGCTGGCTCTTTCTTATTGCATTTTTGTGTATTAAGAAACCAAAGATCAAGAATAAATTAAGACTAGGTAATGATACACAAAATTATTAATTTAAATGTGGAGAGTGAGCTCAGCTTGTCAGCAGGCTGTTCAGGCACTTGACTACAGCACAGAGCACAGTAACTCCATAGAGGAGGCAGCTGGCAAAGATGGGTGCAAAGTCCCATCTTATCTATGTGTGCATGGGTTTCTGCATATTATTTCCATCAGTGATAATGAGGAATTAAAACATAATTCACTAATGCATGAAAAGAAAGGTCTTCACAGGGCTGCGTACATCCAGGTAATGGTTATCCTGCTAAAATGAACTTAATTACAGGAGGCTCAGGAGGGAGCATAATCATAGAATCATGGAATAGTTTGGGCTGGAAGGGACCTTTAGAGGTCATCTAGTCCAACCCCCCTGCCACGGGCAGGGACATCTTCAACTAGATCAGGTTGCTCAGAGCCCCGTCCAACCTGACCTGGAATGTTTCCAGGGATGGGGCATCTACCACCTCTCTGGGCAACCTGTGCCAGGGTTTCACCACCCTCATTGTAAAAAATGTCTTCCTTATAGCTAGTCTAAATCTGCCCTCTTTTAGTTTAAAACCATTCTCCTTTGTCCTGTCACAACAGGCCCTGCTAAAAAGTTTGTCCCCATCTTTCTTATAAGCCCCCTTTAAGTACTGAAAGGCAGCAAATAATCCCTCCTCCTTTTCTTGCTGCCCCATTATAAGTGATCTGTGCAAAACCAATTTGACTATTACATTATTCCTACTAAAATAAACTAAAACCATTTACAAGTATCCTTGCAGGATTTGCCACAAGTAGATGCCCGAGTGCTGCATGGCTTTTGCACTCTCCCCATTACCTGCCCGCTTTGCTGTACGGAGCTCTCTGATAGACGCTATTTCTGCATTACTGGAGAACTGCGACAGGCAGAATGGGGAGCGAATGACAATGTGCTCTTCTTTTTCTTAGACTTTAAGAGATGGTCCCTTAAGTAGCCTTACATGGATGGCATGCAAAACTGTGCCTGGTTCACACGAGACAGGCCCCAGTCTGATCTCCGCTGTGCTCTCATGAATTTTTAACAACTCTGCTACAGTGAAATGGTTCTAAGGTTTTGCTAGCAAGGATGCAACAGAAATCTCTCCCACTGGGAGCAGAAGCGCTGCATAGGAGTTTGTCTCCTGCACCGGGGCTGTTTGAAGTTTGGCTGTCTTGTAAAGGTCTGTTGGTTTTGTTCTCAGAGTTACATACAGGCAAATAAAAAAGGTAAGAAAGAAAGTATTTTCAACAGGTTCTTTGGAGCAGTAAGTCCCCTGGGGAAGCAGAGAAACAGAAATCACATTCCTTTTATGTGTGCTGCACCACAGAAGGTATAAAAACATACAACTGTTTTACATGCCCAGGTTCATCTTTTGCTTTAGATTTTGGTGAACAATAATGTTAGTACTAAAAGTTAATGAAGATTGTGTGGAATAAGGGGCTGCAGGCTAAACATGGACTGAAATATTGATAAATGAGAGTTTTATGGGAAATTGCATAGCATTTTTTCTGGCAGATGTTTACACATCTTCCTCTTCATGTAGACAAGATCTTCCTTGCAATCAGCTAATAAAGCTATTGTACACCAGTCTGGAGTAACTAGCAGAGCAATTGTAAAAGAAGCCACCATTTTAGGGATAATCTACTTAGTTTTACTTGATTGTATTTACTCGCTTGGGTCAAGGAAAAGACAAGTTTTTACTTCTTGAAAAGAATATATCCTGCTAGACAAAAGAAAACGCTTGATTGTTGGTGAGATGCTAGTGAAACTGTTGGATTTAAATATCTGGAGCCTCAAATGGCAAGTTGTAGATTCAGCTGCTGAAGAAGTAGAAACAAGAGCCAGGAATGCTTTCAGCAGTGAAGTACCACACCAAGGTGCATTGGGCCTCCAGCTGTGTACCTCTCTGATAACAAAGCTGATAAAGGTCTATGAGAAATGCCAGAATGTAGAGTAAGGAGGGCTCCTCAGTCACATCCTCGCCCTTGTCGTTCTGGCTAGGGTGGTTGAGAGCATCTCAGCAGGTTGCTGTTTGGTTGTCCAATGCTTCTTAAAGCAAAAAGAAACGAATCTGAATTTATCATAGCGTGTGACATTGACAGCAGCCAGAGCTGCTCAGTGCTGTGGGTGTCACGCAGGATGTTATGCCGGCAGCCTGGAATTTATTGCCCACGTTTTCTCACATGTTAGAAGCCAACCGAAGATGAGCTGGCATCATGTGAAGCGGCGTGTTGGCCAGGTAATCCATTTAGCATGTGTTTAAGCTGTTGTGGGATGATCTTTCTTGGTCTGGGCTGAACACCGTACTCTGAGTTTACACCAGGTCCGGTTCGTTTAGCAAGAGATTGGGTATCTGCACTCTAATGTGTCATGTCCTCCTCGAAGGACTACCAGGGCCCTCGTTTACATTACTTGACAACCTCTGTCGCATTTGTTTTCTAACAAATTTCTTTTTTTTTTTTTTTGCTCACGGTAAGCCCACACTAAAAAGAATTGATTTGGAGCTCCCCAAAATCCAGTGCTACTTGCAGCCATTGATGTTTCAGGCTCATCTCTCTCGTCCGCTGTAATTACTACAGAAAGCAGGATGTGACAATGGTTAACATCAGGATTAATAAAAAACCCCAACAAAACACAAAGGGACATTGCAGCAGGCTTTGGCTAGAAATGTGACAGGTCCTTACGAAGAATTTCCCTGTGAGTTTGTAAATGCTGAATTTCTTCTTTCTCCTTGCAGTTTCTCACTCCATGTTCACGGTGGCTTTCCATCCCCTGGTGATGCACCGAGGCGCAGGAAATCCAGCTAGCTGCTGTGTCCCACACGGTCCCTCCCCAGAGCATTCCTCCCAGGCAGACTGGGAATCACCTTGGTGCTGGGATTGTTACTGTTTTCCTCTCGGTTGGTGCCTTCTGTACCCTTTCATTGCCAGTTCTGTTCAACTGCGAAAATGGTAAGATTCAAGCAATTGTGCTGTTACTTTTTTTTTTTTGGACTGCTCTCTTGCTCCTGGGCTGTTCCTCATTTATTTCTTTGGACTATATCCAACATTCAAGATGAGTGCTGTCTTTGCCCTAAATGCAGTGGTTTAAGAGACGTTCTGTGGGCTGTGCTCACTCCTGCCCTGTTGGACTGATCAAAGACTTTTCTTTCCTTGTATGAGTCCAACACTGTCAACCACAAGTGCTCTGACCATGGAGAACATAAAAGTGATTGTAGGAATAGCTGGCTCCTGTGCTGCGACCGCGATCCACTTTGTCATCCTTCCTTTGCTTGTTGACTTCAGCCAAAAAGACGCCTGGGAGAAATTTGATGTTTACGTAAAGCACGCCTCGCCGTTCCGGCACAACCTCTGGGTAATGCTGGTCATCATTTTTGCAGTATTTGCTATAAACGCTTTCACGATATTGCATATAAAACACCTTATGTATAAATGGATGGTCACATTATATAACTGATGCATAAAGAAAGTAGTCATTGTCAGTGCCCAGGAAAAACCATAATTTACTGCTAAAAATAGAAGTGTGACACCTCATGACTTACTAACTGGTCGGGGTGTATTGCGTTGACTTCAAGCCTATTAATTTTAAGTCATAACCTATTTTTGGCCTTAGAAGAGTTTTGCAAACAGAAGGCTATGTTGCATTGTATCCATAGGGTAAATATTTCAGTAATAATGTAAAATATGTTGTAATCAGATGTAATCAGATGGTTGGGAATTTATTCCAGAGAACCCGACCTGCTCATCAGCTTGCTAAGGACTGTCCCCCCCAGTCTGTGGGAATTCAGGGACAGTTTGAGGGAATTTTCAAAGAAAATTTTTTGCATCTGGATAATTGGATATTATTAATGTTAAATTGATCTAGGAGGATAAATAAGCATACCATGATAATAAGTCATCCTATATAATATCACAAATACATCTACAGGCTATTTGGTGACTAAGTGGGCTTTCTGTCTTCTGTCCTGGGAAAGCCCCAGGTAATTTATTTTCCTGAATCTTCTCTTCACAACTGTTTTCTATCCACCTTATTTATTAACATAACTAAAGCGAAGTTCAGTCTAGACTGCTACAATGGCTACTCATACTTGCAAAGCTTTTACCGATAGCATTGTCATGTTAGTGATACTACCCTTGTATCTCTAAAGGTTATCTTACAGTATTTCTTTTACTACATAATACACTCAAGATGTCTAAGGCAGATATGATTAAACCTGTGTGCTAGGCAATTTGTCTTCTCTGGATTGCATGTAACAAGCATGCAGTAAACTGCTAAAGCAACACGAGTCACAAGCAAAATCTAATTTAAGAGTAGAAGGGACAAAAGGATGAGCGTTTGCAATCCAGCTGCTTGCAGAGAGGAGGGGACCTGGCCAGGTCAGCTCCTTGTTCTGTGAGCAAAGCGGTGGCTGCTCACTCTGCCAGACTTTGAGGTTATGTCTAAGGAGGGATGCTTTTCCAAAGTAGTCACCTCCTTTCTCTGCCTCTGCCCGTCATTCCAGTCAAACAATTCCTGCTCTTGAGCTCCATTCCCGGCTTGCTGTTACTGTGCTGCTGCTGGGTGGCAGTGGCCCTCCAGATTAGGAGTAAGAACAGAGTCTGGATGTAACCTTTGCTTTTCTTTAACATTTACAGATGCCAGATACAAAACAGAAATTTTCAAAGGGTTTTAGCCAAAACACCAGCCTGAGAACTCCCCTCAGCTCCAACAAGAGTCTCCTGTGTTGAAGTTTGGGTTGCCTGAGGATGATTGCGTGGGCATTGGTGTAGCAAAAAAGCATCAGGATGAGTGAAGAATTAGTAATAAATTGTTCCAGGAGTGGTGGAATTAGTGAGCCCTGTTGTTTCTGGATTTATTTATCCTTACATCCTTGCAGTATTCCTTAGTTACGTATTGATGTTTCTTTGACCCCTCCATGCAATACCTCTAAGGCCTCTCTATATCCTCACGTATCCTTCTATATTCCCTCTCTCTCCCTGCGCCCAGCCATGCAACTTCTCACATCCACTATCCATTTCTGTGAAATGAGGTGAATAGGTCTCACACTGCATTGCTACTGCCTTTCAAAGCGGGAGCATTTGTTTGAGTCCTTCCTGGCCAGAGATTGTATGACTTTAACATCTCTGAAACCACTGTCTCTTCATTAATTTAAGTTGAAATTGGCCAGCAGGCTCAAAACTTATCAGAGTGGACAAACAGGCAGACAGCCCAAGTACATTCACTTCACTGTCTTGGGAAATGAGGCTAAAAATAATAGTATATTTATTTCTGGAAGAATGAAATTGGGTTTTATCTACCAATCTCTTTAGGTAATAAGGGTAATGGAAATGAGATTACACTGGCTGATTTATTATTCCTGGTGGTTATTAGTTATTGGGTTTTTCTTTTGAGTAATTAAAAATAATTTTTCCGGCTTTAAGTAAGTGCACTAGATCTCGTTAATCTGAAGTTTTTAAAATATATTCTTAACCTGGAGACCCAAAGAAAATGCTAGTTTTCCTTATAACTATTCATTTGCAATGTAAGACCATGAAGCTAATCTTACAAAGACTTCTTTGAAGCTTTCCATGTTTCTGTGAGCGTGTAAGTCCTATTTACGCCTTGGCTGTTTATTTGCATTTTGGTTCTGCCTTCTTCCATTTCTATCCTTTACAGATCTGGAGTCCTCAGCAGAATCAGTCATGGCTAATTTTAAGCACACAGCTATAAAATAAAAACTGGATTTTTTTTAACCACAAACTTAAGTTTCCCTAAGACAGACCTTAAAAGGGAGGCATAGGTAGTTGTGGCGATTTTAGGTGGTAGCCCAGCTTCTTGCTCCGAGTGAATATTTGGAGGCAGTTTTCTGCCATGCAAGAGCTAGCCAAGCCAGAAAGCTGCTATGGGTTACTGCTGACATAAGTGCAGTCCGACAGCAGCAGGATGATGGCTTTTAAAAATAGGACTTCTTGCCATTCTGTATTCTTGTCAGTGTGTCACAAAGGTCATAAGGTCAGATTTGCTTTTCCTACCGTTTTTCTCTTCCGGTTATTGCCTTTGTCAAAGGAATAAATTAATTTTGTTGGTGTGGGATTTCGTCCTTGCAATGACAGGAAAAGAAGGAATAAAGCCGCTTGACTTTTTTGCGGTGCCCGTGGCTCCCTTAGGACAGCAGATCTGCATTCATACCGCGGCGTTTGCAAGGTGAATTATGGGGCTGAGGCTGAGCTCTGCAGAGCGCGGTGCTGAGTTTCTAATGCTCCTGTTATGAGGCATTTGACCTTTCCAAGGATAGAAGCGTCAGCTGCCCGCAGCGCTGCAGGGGTGGACGCGGGACTTCCCACCCTTCCCTTTGCAGAGCACGGGCATCTCGTGCTCAGGCTGCCGAGGTCCCCGCGGCCGACCTACCCTAGGTGTTCTTGTCCGTGGGTATGACAAAAGAAAAGCAGCATGTTCAACAGCTCGTAAAGATTATTTTGACAAAAAGCAAAGACAAACAGATCCTCTTCCCGTGAAACTCAGCCACGCTGTGCAGCGATGTAAGTAGAAAATAGGGAGAAAAAGAAAAGCAGAGCTTGGCTTGGTCAAACCAGTTGACTGAATTATTCAAGCGCCTTCTGTCAGTCTGCTCAGCTGTCCCAAAGCCCAGTCGCTGAAGTCTGTCGTACATAAGCCCTGCGGGGTGCGTGGCGAGGGCTCTGGCGAGCCTGTGGGAATGCTGCAGTGAGATCGAGCTGGCCCTACAAGTTTCAGTAAAAGCCAAGGCTGTGCTGGGCATTAGGAATGATCCTCGGTGCCCATAGCGCTCGTACAGTGAGGGGCTGTGCTCCCTTCCAGTGAGTTCCAGGTCACGGTGGGCTGTGCCTCAGGGGCTGGCTGCATCCCCTCGTGTTCATTTGGCAGGAGCAGCGGGCAGGATGGGTGCTGGGGACAATGCTTTCCTCACGCAGGTCACTGAGAGCAGGTGGGGTCCCTCATGTCCCCTCTCCAAGTCAAAGTTTATTATTCAGCTGCAAAATTGGAATAGTAGAAAGCTTAATCTTTGGGCTAAACCGCTATCTGAGTCCAAGGGGGGCTTTTTATTGCTTGTAGTAAACAATAAACGTGTTCCCAAGGCTTTGTAATGAACCTTTTTTGTAAAGATGAAATCAATTTCTACAGTCTCCTTGCAGAACTTCTGCATAACGCTTGCATTCTGTCTTGAATGAGCTAACATTTATTATCCTTTAATAAACCCTGTAGAGGCTCTTCAAGGGCTGGCAGCAGGAGGGTCCAGCTCTGAGCAAGTGCCTGCAGGTACCATTTCCATGGCAATTTACCTTTGAACTTAAAACCAAATTCCTCAAAAAAGGAGCAATCACCTGCTTCAGAAATGTTTAAGACAGTTTAAGAATAAAAAAAGGCAGGTTTCCAGGAGAGAAGAAAGAAAATACCTCTCCTGAATTCAACAGCTGATAGGGAAATCTTTTTTAGAGCAATCAAATCCACTCAGACCCAATACCATCCCTCTAATTACTAACGCCAGGATTGTGGCTGATGTTAATCAGCACCATTGAGGTATGTGACAGAGAATCCGGGAAATGAAGAAATGTCAGGAATTTGACCTCCCAGCAGAATGTTTTGTGGAAAAACATATTCTCAATTGTATTTATACTTTCCAAAGAAATACCCAACATACTCCAAAGGTACTCCAACAAGCAGGTCCATAGCAAAGAAGATCAGATGGGTAATTACTCTACATGCTGTCAGGTTGCCAAGATTAATAGATTTTCTTAGGGAAAAATCTTTGTAAAAGAAGGAACTAGAGAAGTTTTAAGAGAAGAAAAAACTAAGGTTTTCTCATGTCTCCATAATTTTATAATATTTTTCCCAAAGGGTTTGCCGAGCCATCCATTCTGTCGGCAACTGGATGTCAGTAATTGCAGGTAAGCACGATGGTGCTGGCTGCTGATCTTCTGGTCTGCAGAGACGGTGGGGTGATGATCACAGTGACGTTGATGGGGGATGAGCTAGAAAGTGTAAACCTGAATTTGTGCCATATGGAAACTCTTTGAAAGTTCATGACTTGGAAAATTCCCACTTTGTTTTAAATTAAAGTTGATTATATTTCAGTAATATTTCTGCCAAAATGATGATAATGTCAAGTGTGATACAGGAAGCCTTAATGTTAATGAAACTGTTCTTATTGGAATGAAACCTTTGTTTTAATACTTTTGACCAGTTCTGGGCGGGATACCAGAATTATGGGACTGACTTAAAAATTCCCAAGTTTAGAAAGAAAAAGCTGTTCTCTGGGTTTAATACCCACTTATGGTCCTGATGTGGGACACTATTTCAAGGTTATCTTCGCAGCCATAAATGGCAGGTATTGGGACAGAATACTCCTCTCGGTGCTGAGAATTGGAAGCAATATTGAATATCGTGCAATATGCAATACAGTCCTGGGAGCTGACGTTTTAATTTGCGTCTGGCTGTGGCAGTATGTTTTTGCTTGAATTTACAAATAAGTAGGAGTTATACTTTGTACTCGTTTGGATTTATACACCATAAGCTTATGAATAATCAATATTGTCCAAGTGACTTCCTAATCATAAAACCACAGTCACTGTCAGATCTAAGTAACTGGGAGAGATTTGCTATTGGCTTAAATAAAAACCACATTATTTTCTCAAACCAAGCTAAAATCAGTGAGAATTATTGATTTTCAGTACTTTTAAAACCGGGCCAATAAAACATACTATGTATTACCTGATCTACTTCTGGAGTACCAGAAAGCACCGACATCTCTTAAACAGAATTATTGTTTTTTAAAAAGCAGCGAGATAAGAATGTAACCTGCAAATTTAGCATTTTGAAAAGAATGGTTTCTTGAATAAGAATATTGTAAAACCAATCAAAAAAAAGAATGCTCCTAGGAGGATGATGTTGCATAAGGTGCCTGAGATAAAGATTTTACTGTTTTTCATGTTCTCATAAAATTTTACTGAAATGGAAGATTTTTTTCTTTAAATCTCCTTTGTTATGAATATACTTTGCATAGAGTGATAATAGCTACCTTTGCCTAATCCTTATGGTCTGATTTGAATGTAGTGTTGGTATCACTCTCCAGTTTCTTTGAACCTGGAGGAAAAATAGCAGCGTTTTATTCCAGAAGAGTTGATGAGTTTTAAAGTTCCCCCAGACATCAGAGACCTAATAATTTTAGCCCATGAATGAGCAAGATAATTAAATATGTGCCTGACTTTCAGGGTGTGTTTAATAAATGTCCCTGAAATCAGTTGCAAAATTTATCTATCTGCTTTAAATTTTAAATATCTTCCAGTATCAGGACCCGACGACCTGATTTGCGTTTCAAAGCCATTTGAATTTTTTCAAACTCAATTTTTTTCTTTTTTTTTTTTTTCAAATGCAAGAATATTTTTTTTCTTCAGCATAACCTATAAACATAATTTGTTTGCATGTGTTTGCCTTTTGAAGTGAATGGGAATTCTATGCAAATTTCTTGTTTTAAGGCTGATTCTTAGAAGAACACATTCTTCTGTGATAGAGAACTTCCCATGTTGGGTTCAGGGAACTATACAGCCCAACTACCTGGTGATGCAAGGATGCACCGTGCAGGCGTTTTATCACATTCTGGATGTCAGTGTTTTGGTCCTCATATTGAACAAATATTTTGATTATCTAAAATGGAGTCACAACAAGGTCCAGTTCTTCAGCAAAACTGGTGGTCCTATGGACAATTCCGTCTTTTGTTCTGCTGCTCTGTGTGAAGTTCATATTCCCAGCCTTTCATTGTGAGTAATTGTAAGCTTTTTTATCTTTTCTTAACTGTAAGAATTATCTTAAAAAAAAAAACAAACCAAACGGTTACTTCAGAGACTTCTACAGAGCTATCCTTGAACCTGAGGAGTACTTGCAACGAAGGGTTGATGCAGAGCTCTGTCTTGAAATTGTGAGTCAGAGAAATTAAGCCATTGTAAGAATGATTGTTTAATTTTTCCTGTGAGTCACTGAAGGTAATATAAATATTAGTCTCCAGCCTACAGATATGTCATTCACTTTACGGAAGGTAGCAGCTCTCTTCAGGTTAATGAAGTGACTGATGTAAACAAAACAGACTCCTGAAGAGGCATTTGCAGGATTATGCAAAGGTTTGGGCTGGAGCTGGATACGATACGTAAAATGATCCGTACAAGCAGGTCTGACCAGTGGTGGGCTCTGGATGCCATTGCCCATGCTACGGCTTTCCTTAGGTGCTCAAACCCCTGTTCAGAAAAATAAGTGTTTATTTAAATCCAGTCTAATCAGGAAACTACTGACGTGTGTATTTAGCTTTAAGGATATGTTTAAAAAACATTCATTTTAATGGGACTGAAATATGTGCTTAATTTTAAATACACTTTTAAATACTTTCTGACACAGTAAGACCTTACTGTTCTAAAGCTTTCGTGTGAGCTCAAGGCCACTTTATTACAGTGTTGCAGAAACAGTCACGTTTATGCTTGGAAATACAGGCTTCATTTGCTGCCATTGCTGCATTTACTTATTAGACAGCTAATCTGCATGAGTAACCACTTGGCAGTTGAACAGAAACCACTATGGAAAGCATCCTGCCACTGATTTTGTGAAATTATCTTAAATCTTCCAGTCATGCATGAGGAGCTCCATCAGTTGTCTTTTGGCTTTAACTAGGTATATTTTCAGCGAGAGAAGATGTGAAGGGCAAGGGGCTTTGACCTCCTATAAACCTGTGAACAAAGTGACAGACAGTGAGATATAAACCTAGGACTAAAGCCAAGATGCAGTTTGATTATAGATGCACTGAGTGATTTGGAAAGATAAACTTTGCCTGACCCTGGGAAGAGGAATGTTGCTGAACGCTCAGTATTACAAGTGAAGCCTCTGGAGCATTCGGTGTTTCAAACAAAATTTGTCTCTCTAGGGCTAAATGCAAATTTATATCTCTTTTGTGAAGTCTGAACGTACAGGTGAATTATCTGCACCTCCTTTTTTGAGGCATCTGGGTATTTAATGAAGAAGTACACTGTGACTGTTGTATTATTGCTGATTATGGCATGAGGGGGGGGATTGTGCATGTCTATAAGGGACCAACTCAGTGAGCTACCACCATCTGCTTCTGCAGGTGAGCTGTAGAGCTTATATGTGTGTTTGTGGTTAATGCTGATGTTTTTATTAAGTCCCAGCAACGTGCCAATTATTTTAGTTTTGTTTAAAAGTTCTTTATCAGTACTAAAATGACTTTTATAGACTACAGCATGAACCAAGATGTAATTTTTATGTTAAAATTCTCAAGGTCATCGGGATCTTCAAGAAGAAGGAGCAGTCACCTCCAAAGTCACTGCTGAAGATTACGTCCTGGGAACGAGTGTTGGAAACTGGTAACCGCCTGAGCTCTTGGAGGTGATATACAGTAGAAAGTCCTTTAAAGCACAAGCACTTTACCCATGAAATTAAGGCTCTTATTGCTATATATTGGCTGTTCCTATGCATTGATTCCTTTATTTAACTGTAAAGTTTTGCTTGCGTCTGTTCAGCCATTTATCTGTCTTCCTAGAGACCGTTAAGCCAGGAACCCGCAGTTTCTGGTGTCAGGATGGTAATCCACAGAAGGAAAGGGCTGTTAGGTCACTCAGGATATCTTCCCAAAATGTCCTTGAAATCTACTTTCTTTCTCCCTTAGGGGCTTTAGGAGTCACCTGTAGTGAACTGGAATAAGGTATGCCTTAAGATATGTAAGTGCGAACCTGTTCCATGAGCAACTGTTGCAACGTTCATAATGCGTAAATCACAGTAAGAAAAAATTATTGTGCATTTGGGAGAGATGAACATATTTCCAATAATTTTGCTTAATTACTGTGCCCTTTTCTGACTAACACTCCCCAGATTTTAATGAAATAGTAGGGCTTTGCCACAGACACTTTTCCTGGGCAGTAAACAAAAGAGCATTGATGGAAAAAAATTACCAGACAATGTTGACCTCAGAGCAAAATCTCAGCAAACAGGAGGTAGGACATGGACTGCTACTCTGCATTGTCAGATCACTGCAGAAAGCAGACTTGCAGATGATGATGTTCTCTCAGAAGACATTAGAAAACGAGAGGCAGAGGTATCCTGGAGGATTAAGAACAATTGTCATAGCTGTATCGGGGCATGCAACATAGCTGTGAGTCTCAAAAGAGTCCAGCCCATCTGTTGTAAATGTGCAGCAGTCAGGAAGGTGATAGGTACCATATGAACCAGACCTTGCAATATGTCCCGGTGGATATTAATGACAAATCAATCCAAATCTCTTGAGCTTCAGGACATTTTTTCTTTTGACCAATTTCAAGTGAAAAAGATAATTCTCATGCAAAAAACATGTGTTATAAAATGTTAATTGTTAATTAAGTCCTGATAGGAAACATTTACTTGCAGTACTTTTCTTTGTTAGTAAGGTGTACTGCCCAGTCAAGCCTGTGATCCTACACCTTAGGGCAGTGATATCTTGACACACTGTGCGAGACAGATCCATTCCCCAAGGGATCTTTGACCTGACAAACAAAACAGTAGAGCAGAAACAGAAAAAGCAAAGTGACTTACCCAAGGTCTGCAGTAAAGCCAGGAGTGGAGTTCAGATATTTTAATTCATGGAACAACTCCCAACCACAGGATGTACCAACCTCCAGTAACATTTGGAAGTAAGGGTCTTTTAATCTCTCAGATGCATTGAGTTTATTTTTGGGGGAAATTTTCTTGTAGCCGGGGTGTGGAAAGACCTAGAATGTTGTGAGCGGTTGGTAAGAGCAGCTAAAGCACGTAGATGGGCTCAGAGTATTGTGGCTGCTCTCTTCTTGTGGAAGGCAATGAAAAGATGCTGCAAACATTTGCATATTGAGACAAGGTACGTGGTATCAGCTGCGCTCTTCTAGCCATAAGATAGAAGAGTTAGAAGATAGCAGGTTTTCCCTCTGTAGAAGCACAAGGTCTCCAAATGTTTCAAAATATTCCATCAGTACTTCAGTTCACAAAGCTTTACATTGGGTTTAGGTAGTGTTTCCAAGGGTCCTACGAAAATTAGATATCTGCTATTACTGGCTTTCAGAGAAGTTTGAGTCCATGGCTGTCTAGGTGAAACAGGTAGCTACACGGTCAGTACACTCACGTAACCAACAGATTCTCCAGATCGCTTTTGAAACTGATTTAACCGTGTCAGATTTTCATTTCCCCCCTTTCTCAGTAGTGATGTCTTCTGCCTCTAATAGCTATCTGGAAATCAGTTTACAGACGCGCCATCAAATAGCATTCGCATGCATAACTGTTTGGCTCAGCACGTGCTCAGCACAGCGTAGAGGAGTGTAATGGTATAATAACGCAGTGCGGCTGGAAGGGTGCGACGGGAGTCAGGGGTTATGAAATGATGCAGCTCTGCTCTAAGACCTCACCGAGAATGCTACTGATGTTTTGAGCTCTGCAGGAGATAAAATATATTGCTGTATGTAAAGACATTCTGGGACTGGAAATGATATCTGTTTCATGAATGAAGGGTGTGATGAGGCCATTCTC
This sequence comes from Fulmarus glacialis, assembly GCF_000690835.1. Classification (NCBI taxonomy): domain Eukaryota; kingdom Metazoa; phylum Chordata; class Aves; order Procellariiformes; family Procellariidae; genus Fulmarus; species Fulmarus glacialis. The sequence continues at coordinate 40,499 of NW_009197299.1, forward strand.
TAAGAGGGAAAAGCACACTAACAGAATAAAGCCTGCTGATTAATTTAGATGGAATTGCAGATAGATTTGAGGGAATTGCATAATGTTTTCATAAGGCACAAAGCAGCCAAATCCAGAGAGGGAGTCATAACATGAAGAGACAGAGAACCTGAAACTAATGCTGGGAGGCAATGTGGTGGCTGCTGGAATGAATGTGTGAATGAGCTGGCCGTGCACGGCAACATACAGTAAAGCCAAATGGAGGTTAATCCCTGGGAAAGAGTAGTAAGTACACCAAAATGAGAGGAGGAAATACCTCTTCGTTGATTCTCATAAATGTGTCCGTGTTGTTATAAATTTATGTCAATGCATCTTACCTGTGAAAGGAAAACCAGGCTCTGTGGAAATAAGAATACAGTTGTTATTTGTACGACAGTTGTGCTGAGAGGTCCTGATTCATATGGAACCTACACCATTGCCAGACATGGACATGGAGACAGGTAGGAAGGATTTAATGCCACTGCCTTAAACATTTAATTTAGACACTGCAAGTTCTCTGTGTGTTCAAAGAAGAGAAGTAGCTGCTTGGGAAAAGTCAGGAATGGCAATTCAGAGTACCTAATTTTGGCTAATTTTTGGCTGAATTAGGTGCTTGAATAAGCCTAACGTACCTTTGTTAGAGACCTTTGTGCCCCCCAAATAACTAATCAAAATAGCAATACAACCAGAGGGCAAGAAAAACATAGACTTAAGAGCTGCCAGAGCAAAGAAAAAGCCAAAGTCCCATGGCTTTTGTGGAGTTCTTCTAAATCCTGCATTTGTCCTCCACTGAAAGTCAAAACTTTTTAGCTATATGCACTTCTTTCGCAGTTTCTCTCTTACATCTCTCAAGAATCAAACCAGGACCAGGGACCAGGGTAGAGGTCTGCCAAGCCCAGGCTTGAACTCTGAACTGTAGAATTCTTACTACTGAACATAACCAGCATTGCAGATCCAGTGGTTGTAAGTAGTCTTTTCTCCTGATTTTTTTCAAAGCTTAGAAGTTGAGACTTGATGTTTCCAAGAAAAACAGGCAAACTTTATTGATGCAGAAAGATTAATCTGTAGTAGAAATAAGTTTTGCCTGTCATTTTTTGACTCTCTTGAAACAAGAAACCTATAGAAACTATTGCAAATGCAAAAACTTGACAGAAAAATCAATTGTAATTGTACAGTTTTAAATCCTTGAAAGAGCCTTAGATTTTTGAATGAAGGTTGCTTTTGCTAATTCATGTTGGTGGCAAATCATACATCCAACATCTTATGAGAAGCCTAAGAAGGTTTCCAGGACTGAGCGGTGAGATGTTGTTCTGGCACAACTAATTATTTTGGGCAAATGTAAGTTACCTGATGATTTGGGAAGTCTCTGCTGAATACATGAAATGAGGAGAAACAGCAAAGCATCAAACCAAAATGATCCATCTTCTCTCTGCACTTCCGTACCTTTACAGTCCAGACACTATAAAGATCTGTAATGAAACCAACCCCAATGAAACTAAGTCTTCAGCAAGAATGGTGGCATATTCCCCATCGGGTGACTCTGAATCCTTCTTTTCAATTTGTTCAAAGAAGGTACACCCTGGTTTTAGAAGATACAGCTTAGTCTGTCAGAAGATATTGCAATGGTCTGTTTAATGGAGAGGTGGATTTTAATGATCCATTCTTACCGGCTTAGCATTCAGCAATTGTTCTGGCACACCTTTGCTTGTGCGGCCGCCTTCCAGAAGGCATAGCAAGCTTGCTTGTACTTGCTTGCCAGTTGTGGTGGACAATCTCTCAGCTACTTCTGCACAGGCTGTTTAGGACAGAAAACAAGCCAGGATGTGAGCCTACTCTGAGACCTTCCCTGCTCAGTGACAGACGAAAAGGAGGCTTTGAGAAGAAGGAGTAAGCAGTAAAATGGATGATTTGCATTCTGGGTAAGTAAGATGGATTATTTTCATTCTAGGGACTAAAATTATATTCACAGCTTGGATTTAGTGCTTGTATTTTGGGACATGGAGCTAAAAGGAGGTAGTCAGTATCAGGAGGAATGATGCTAGTCCAGTGCTACACCCAGCAGGACTGCACACTTTGTCTACGAAGACTTCAGGTCAAGTGGTGATGGTGTTTGGGAACAGGGTGGTACCAGCTATATGATGTTGGAAACAAAGCTGTGATGCTTTGGGGTTGAAGGAAATGAGAGTTGAAGTTTTAGTAACATTAAACGATTTTTCAAGTGGTCTGTAGCCATTCTGCAAGTTGGTGGGTCTGTTCTAGTTTGTGTGTTCTAATGATACCCTGACAATCAGTGTGCCTGGGTTGGAAAGTGAATCCAGGTTTGAGTATTTATAGCACAGACAAATTACAGCTGGAATGAAGAAGCCCTTAAAGAAGTGGAGGGGACACTTCTAGCCTGTGTAAGTAATGCTCCAGCACAAACGTGCCCGTTACTGCACATTCATACTTGAATGGGGAAGAAAATTTGCTTTGACAGCTCAGGCGCAGTAACTGGCAGCAAAACAACATGTCATGTCAACAGGCCAAGACAGATCTGTTCCGTAAGCTGATTAGGTTTTTGTACTTCCAAGTAATTATTAGTTACGAAGAAGGGTTACAAATGTTCTTGACACCTGGAGGCATCCCCAGGTCTGTTGTGGAGAAATGCACTTACGCAGCTGCTGCTTTGTTTATCCGTAACGAGGTGGGTTAATGCTTTCACTTCATCATTGCTGTGTACCAATTACTGGGTAGGCACCGTGGGCAGCGTTGGAGAGACAATCAGCCCCATAACTATATGAAGCAGAGTCATGGCTTACGTGGCAGCTCAGACGAGGCAAGCATACAAGAGAAAGGAGTGAGGCTGCAGAATGATCCATCCTTTCTCTGTGGAGGTCAGGGAGTTACCTAGGGCTGCGTCTCCAGTCACAAAAGCTGGGCAGATACGTTCAACGCAAACGAATATAGGCAGGTGGGAGTGTAAAACATGTTGTATTGTTTGTATTTGGTGTGTCGTGTTTATTCAGCACAGCACCATTCCAGAAATATCATGTCAGCAGCAATAACTAATAATCCTTCACAGTTCAACAGAAAGGGGGAGAGAGCTGTAAGAACAAAATGGATTCTAGCCCAACCGCCTCATGCAACTGATGGGTTGTTGTTTGAGGATATTTTTAATTTAACCTTTAGGTGAATCTCTTTTCTGTACACAATTAGGTATGTTTTCTTTGTTGTCTGCATTGCTCTCATTTACGCCTCTACCATGTATCTTTAAATGCACGTTGGCCTGATTGACCCTTGCTGCTCATCTTCATGCATTTCACTCTTCTCAGATGCCCATAGCTAGCATCCAAGTATGAAGAGAAAGGAGGAAAAACCCTTAAGAAAAAATGCCAGCAAAGCAGCACGTGATGAAAATAAAGCTAGAGTCCCTAGATCTTTGTCTAGGAAAATCAAATGAGTCAAAAGAAGACAACAGGACCATATCTAGTAGGGACATGATGGCCAAACATTTGTCTGTGGGTGATGGCATCTGGGGAGGCCAAACCATAAGGTGTTTTACTTAGAACAAGTGCTTCAGGAAGAGTTCCCTTCTTGATTGGAAAGGGGAACTGGAGTCTCTGGGGTCTTTGTGAGCTGAGCTGGGAACCAAGGGCTGCGACACGTGCTGGTGGCACGCTCCGCTGTCAGAGGCGGCTGTGCCAACGTCCCTGTACCACGGGACCACCAGTGGTTCCTTCACATCTGCAGTAGGTAGATTTGGCTGTGAAATACATGCACTTAGGCTACAATTTTTCCTTCTGCACAGTGTGCTAGGGAAGCACTTTTCAACTGGCAAGGCCTGCCCCTGCTGAGGCACTGCCTACCCTCGCGCCTCTGTGCTGGAAGCCTTGAAGTGTAATGAAGATTGAAAGGATTCTGGCTTGATCGCAGTGAGGCATAGCCTAGATCCTCTTGGCCTTTCAGCCCCCGGTTTGTCCCGTGCTCACACCAAGGCACAGCAAGTAAATATGTGGTCAAGGGACTCTGCGAAGGTGGATGAAGTGGAGGAGGTTGACAGTTACAGTTGTCATTGGCTACTAGCTGGGATTGCCTTTCCTTCCCCCCTTCCACATCTATACAACAACTTCTCTGAGAGCAATCATGGACTTCGAATTTCATTGCTGCTGATACATTTTGTAATAGCTCCTGACACTGCTTTCTTGACTTATAACTTAGTTAAGCTCTCTGCTGCACATACTAATGTTTCAGTGTGGAGGCAGTGGAAAATTATTTAATAAAACTTAACGTTGCTTTCATTTCATGGCTGTTATTATCGAATATTAGTCATTGCTGAGAATCATTCCTTGAACAGTTCTTTCTTATCATCTGTATGCATTTGGCTATCACCTCTTTGAAATGCAGCAGCATCTTGGGTGGTAAATGAAGGCAGCTTTCATTTTATTCAGCTGTGCATCTTGAACGTGGGTGTGATCTTAACAAACAGGACTTATTGTCATTTCTGAGTCTTCTGTGGTAGTTCAGCATAAAAGATGAAGTTTTAATTGAACATCAGGACTGAAAAATTTACAAGTGGTTCTGTTACCAACGAAGCTTGTTTCTCACCAAAAATGTATGTGCTTGATTCAGTCAAAGTTAAGAAACTTTTTCTTGCTGTTGGGTCAGTAATACCCTGTGCCTCCTAATCTATATGAATTTATAAGAGCTGGAAAGAATAGACCCAGATCTTGCAAAGCTTTCTGTACATGTGTGGATATACAGATACTGACTCCAGCGGTTCTTCTGCCTGTTCATATGAACAAAATTCTATGTATAAATATTAAAAAGATTTTCAAGACCAATAATATTTCCATTGTGGCTTGAAAAGCCTGAATCATGTTTATTTTCTCCTTTTATTCATTGAGTAGTGAAGATACATGCTCTTAATGTTACTTGGGTGAAAATGAATGCATTCCTGTTTCTGGTGTTCTATTGAAAAGGACGTGCCTGTCTCGTACAGCCACGCTGCTCTCTCAGGGTAGAAGAACACTGTGTTTTGTGTTAGAGTCTAGATCTAAGAAAATAACAACCCCCAAACAGTTTTTAATACTGGGGAGATGTTTCATGATATATCCTGCTTTGCCATGGTTTTTTCTTATAATCTTCCATTCCGAAGGCTACATTTTCCAGTCAGACAAAATCAAATTGCTATATGCTTGATGTTGAAGTATATTCCACCCAAATCGCACCCAGCAGGCAGCACTACTTATATTATTTCTTTTCTACAGCTTGGATTACTTCTAAGCTGTTTGGAACCTGCTATGGCCTGATCTGTGCGATGGTGCTGTCAACTGCATTTTGCATGGCGTTGGCTGGCTGGACCACCACTAGTTCGCCAGGAGAGATAAGGAGCTCCGGAACATCAGGAGCTCCAGGAACATCTGGAGCACCAGGAACACACACATTCAGGTTAAGTGTGTTGGATGGGACCGTGCTTACAGCCTCATGGATCAAAATGTCAGTCCTGAAGAAGAAAGTGCCGTTCGTCCTTCGTTTGTATGGTTTGATATTCACGTCTTAATGAAGGTTAATTCCATTTGCGCTTTCGTACAAAATCCACTGCATGGGGCTCCCTAAGGAAAGGTTTATTGTAACGGTGCTCCGCCTCTTAGAAAGCCAGCCGAGCCTGCCTTTATCATAGCTTTTCATTATGCTTTCCCTCAGATGCACTACCAATAGAAACATGGAAACCCTTCATTTGCTTTCTATTGTGTGGGCGTCTTGAGTAAACTCTCACTGTGGGTGACTGGGAAAGATGTTTTCTTACCCTTACAGCATCCATTACGCCTCTGCGTGAAGGGGAAAGTCTTCTCTATGTAAATGAGGAGACTCTGGATGTTCAGTGGACTTTCTGAGAAGGTAACTAAAAAAGAGAAAAGATCTTCTCTTGTTATTTCCAAGGTCATCCCCACTCAAACTTTATTTAAACATGAATTATTTGCTAAATGATAAAAGGGCTTCCACAGAAGCATCACTGACTCCCGAGCCAGAATTTTCTCCATCTGACAGAGACTGGTCCTCCGCAAACTTTTTAATCCAAGATGTATTGCCACTTCATGAGTCAGGTAGCAAACCTGATGTAAGAAAACCAGATCTCCGATCACTCAATTTCAGTTAACTTCTATTTGGAGTAAGATGCGTAGGAAGAGGTAATATCTTTTATTGTCACGTTTAGAAAGAGTAGGCAAACTTCTGGGTGCACAAGCGTTTCTCAGAGGGCAACATAACTTGTAGGATTGCTGTGTCTATCTGCCAAGCCCGTTTCTCTTTTCCCCTTGCAGCCGTTCGGAGATCTCTTTGTGTTGTGAGGATGGCTGAGTGGCTGAGCACGTTTTCAGGAGGGCTGAACCCAGTGACCCAAGGTTAGTGACTATGCTGATGTTCAAAGACTTATCTCCCCACTTGCTTCTTTGCCTCCACCCGGGGCAGGGCAGTTGTTTTCCTCTAGCGTGCCCAACTCTGGCTTTCACCTCTTTGATTTTATCTTCGTCCCCTTTGTGCTTCACAGAGCTGAGTACAAGGGAAGTTACCCAATGAAACCTTGAGAAATTAATTTCTGTTCAGACTCAATCGAAGGTTCAGAGACATCTTTTGGGTTGTGCTGGTTTCCATGCCCGAGATCTTGCTTCTCCCTCGTGCCGTGCAGGGTGCTGCATGCCCGTTAGCTTGCACACTGGAGAGCCTTGCTTCCCAGCAGGCAGTCGGTATATCTTGTGGTGGTGGGGGATCCCTCGGGATAAGTAAAGATCTATAAATGTAAAATGTGATTACTGCAGTATTATTTTAAAGGTCAGCCTGCCATATTTGCACAACAGGGTTGAGAGTGACTGTCTGCCTCAGATGATTTATGTGGACCAGGATTGTGTCCAAATATTAATAGTGCTGATTAAATAAGGCTGGGGAAAGTATTCTATCTCTGCAAATACTGAACACCTAGTATATTTATAATCCTGTAATAACAGGAAAATTTAGTAGGAAAAATGGGCACATCTTCAATGTTACGGACTTATGGGAGTTTTTAACAATTTCAAAGCAAAACCCCACCCTCGTGGAGTCAGACAACTGTAGGGGTAAGGCCAGTCTGACTTTTCGGACCAATGTAGCACAAACACAAATAACCTAAAGATTTAAAATTCAGGCAGCTGAACAATAACCCAAAGCAAATCAACAGCAAAACCATTAGAAGGATTTGGTTTCTTCAAATGCCAAAAGCATTCACAGGTTTTTTGGGGGGAGAGAGGAGGAAGGAGGATCCTCATAGAGAGTTTCAAAAAATAAGAGGGTAAAAAGCACCATGTGGGATCTTCAAAGGGGCTGTGGGCCCTTATCTGCCTCAGAAATATGTATTCAACAATGAGTATCAGGGTGGGATGATTTATACAGGCCCAAAATTCCATTAATGGAATGACATTACATATTACAACATTCCCTTTGTAGATATAGATCAGCAAACTACAAGAAACATCAGTAAATAATCAACAGACCTTAGAAAAAGGGCAAGGATTAAACTCATCCATCACTAACTAGCATATCTGTAGCAAATCCACAGAAAGAAAAAAAAAAGGGAAGGGGGAAGATAAACATTTTTATCATGTTACTTGTTCCTCATTTATTACTGAGTGTGTGAAGAGCGAGTATCAGTATCACAGCTGGAAGTAGAGAGAAATGACAAAGCAAAGGGCAACCTTTTCTTCTTTTTGAAATGGATCTGAGGCTTGCCAGGGAACTCGGGCTGCGCTGGCGGTGCCGCTCCAGCAGGCAGCCGGTGGGTCGAACTCTATCCGTTGCTCTGCATTCACAAGATCTCTACTCATTTTGAGGTCTGTCAGTGCTATGGCAGAGGATTTTCTCCTCTCTGCATTATTTTGTGCCAAGCATCCTCAACAGCATCCGTCTCTCAGAAGCAGAAGCAGAGTCAATACCGGCAGCTCCTTACGTTCATCACCCCGCATACCACACACCGGCATGGGGGCAGAGAGCACAGCGGCCGTAGCTCTGCCAAGGGGTGAACCATGACAGAATACCTCACCTGGACCCAGACTCCTCCCAGATGAAAGCCTTGCTCCTGCCGTTGGCTCCATGGAGGTGCTGCCATCATCTGAGCTTAATGGTCTTTTCCAGCGCCCGGTGTTATATTTGCTGCTAGACCCCAGTTGTCCAGGTCCGTCCAGCGAGAGACCAAAGGCTGTCAGGACTGGAAGAGAAAAAGGATGCTGATGGATTGCAGGAAGACAAGAGTGGCTGCAGAGAAGGCTCCCTGCTCGTGCAGGTAACTGCTGCGGGGGCTTGAGCTCTGCCTTGTGCCACCTGCCCATGGAGGAGGTGGCTTCCCTGGGACAGAGAGGGCTAAGTGGGGATTTGTGCAACAGCCCCAAATGCCGTTTCATTAATCTGACCTCTTATAAAATCCAGTACAACTCATTTGGCTCTGGGTATTTCTTTATAGACATAATCTTTACCACTGTCATAACGTTGCCTTTCTTGCTTACAATGAAACCTCTCTTTAGTAGGAGTTCGCCATTTGTTTGTTCCCTTCACTAAGCCTGCTCTCGTAAGTATGGCAGCATATTGCAAAGTGTTCTTTTAAATAACCAGACCTATCGCCATCCCAGTAAATGAACTAGGAATGCTTTATGGTGCAAATCTTTGTTTTCATTGTGTTTTTCCAATTACTTTGTAATTCCCAAGGTTCAGTAACTCACAATGGGTCTCCCAGCCATTACTGCAAATTTGCACAGTTCTGTTGTAGGTAAAATTGTTGTAGGATAGAAAACTCCAGCAAGAAAAGTAGCTACTTTACTTTCTCCCAAGCCTTCCTTCCCCCCGACTTTCTCCTGCCTCTCTGAAAGGTCTGTGTGCTCTTTGTTCTGCTCTGGCTATGAGGAACGAGTTTTTCGTACTGCTGTTGGATACTTTGGAGAGCTTGATGGAAAATCAAAGTGAGATGGGACTCGAAGTGCCGCCTTTCTGATTGCTGAGAGTCCTTTTCAGCTATTAGGAGGAACAGCCCCGCAGCTTCTTATGGGTCTTCAAGAAACAGCTGCCTTTTACGCTGCTGTCTCCAGCGGGAGAGGGACCTGGCATCCCTGGTCTGTGCTGTATTTATCAGAGGGAAGCTGGGACAACATGCTTCAATCCTTTCTGGGAAACCGTGAACACCTAGGAGAAGCAAGAAGCCTGCTCATCTTTTCTCTTCTTTTTCCTCTATGCTCCCCGCCGCCCCCTCCTTCTCTTTCCAGCCTCCTCCTCCGAGCTGCCTGTGCTGGAAGCAGCTGCCGGACCCC
>NW_009197299.1:49904-83019 GCF_000690835.1 Fulmarus glacialis
GCAAGGAGGCAAAAGCTTATTTGGAGGAGCAAACGGTAAACAGCAACTTTTACAAACCAGCTGAGGCTTGCGGATTCCTAAAGAAAAAGAGGTGAAACCCCACGAGGCCTCTTTCTCTACCCCGAACAGGGTGGACTTTCAAGAGTTCAGGTCCAAAGTACAGATTTGGACTTGGCTTGTCTAGACTCTGTGTGTCTGTCCATCCCTCCTCATCCCTCCTCATAGCTTCTGACACTGTCAGCCAATTTCAGCAATATTTGATAGGGGGATAGGGGCTCAAAGATACGGTTCCTATAAGATTCACAGCAACAGATGGATAGTGAAATCCCTCCTCCTGCCTAAGGTGAGGAAAAGATGGCACAGAGCCAGTTCTCACTTGGTGCTGGTGAATCCAGGTGGACTTTTTCAGTGCCCCAGGCAGGGGGAAAGCTTCCTCTGAAGTTTGTACCTTCCCAGGCCTCGGGGAATTTGGTAGAGCTCCAGACACACATGACAGGGCTGCGTCTCGTTCTAGTCGTTATGCAGATTTCAAAAACGCTGCGCGATGTTCGAATGAAATCAATATAACTTGCTGGGAGGCTTTACTGGCCTCTGCAGAAGATCCATGGAAGTAATGGATGGGAAAAGAGGGGGCCAGCTCACTAGCAAGAGCGACTTTGAGCGGGAGTGAGGGCAGCAGCAAGGGAAACCCTGGAATAGGGCAATGAAACATTCAGAATTGATAAAAGAGAACACTTGTGAATGGGGTCAAAGTGAAAATGGCTCAAAGCAGGGGTCTGAGGTGGAGCGGTGCATTTATGTCGCAGTGCAAATAGATGCTGAGAACATGGCTAGAAGAAAGCAGTGAAGTTTTCTCAAGGTTCAGAGGTAATTAGACCCAAGGCAATGGCCAGGCAATAGCATTTTAATCCGTAGGAAATGCTGATGTCTGTTCCCACCCTGAGCTGGGAGGAACAGGCCCAAAAGTGAAATGCAGGTGAGGAAAGCCCCTGCCAAGCCTCCACGTGAGCACAGCAGGTTGGATGCGTCCTGCTGGCAACGGTGCACTGGAGGCCAAGGAGGGGATGCCAGGAGAGAATGGGACTATTTCTTCTCTTTCTGTTTTGTCACCACATTTTTCAGGAAGAACCAGGGGGAAAGGCAGTGCAGAAAATCCTCAGAGGAAGTTAGAAAAACATTTAATGTTTCCAAAACTTGGGGAAAAAGAAAAAATTATGAGATGGACAGTGACCTATTTCACCTACTTGCATCTTGTCATGTCTAGAGTTTACAAAATCTTGTCTAAGAGAATGGTCTTTCTTGACTGTCTCTAGCCCTGTTCACTAAAAAAGAGTAAACATGTACAGACTTGGTCTGGAAACTTGACCAGAAATTGCTGATGAACCAGAATAAAAATGGGGGAAGCTGAGTAAACATAAAACAACTGTGTTAAATGTCTGACTCCGAAGGGCCATAAAATCTATTTTGGAAAGTTCAGCTGTAAGTTTAAGCATCAGGGCAGCTTTAAGTAACTCAGCTTATTTTACAGGTGTTTTAAAGCAGCCTTGAAAATAACAGAAGGATTGCTCAAATTGCTAAAAATCTCTAGGACATAATGCACTGACTATCTCCTATGCCAACTTAGGAACATACCATTAACATTACAGCACTAAGCTGCTTTCCAACCTGAAGGAGAAGGTTCGGGTTCATCCATGGCTAACACAAGATAACACAAGAGCAAGCTGGCTGCTGGTCTCCAGAGAAATCCATTGGAGGTGTGGGGTAAGGGCTCTGTAGCCTCTATCATTTATATATACAGAAAAGTGAAATTCTGAGCAAAGAATGAAGCTCACATAACCCTTTCTTTCTCCCTTAGATTTTCAGTTCTCATTCATTCTTCACTCCTTAGAGAGGGATGTGTGTATTTACTGGAAAAGCTATGGCCCTTAATCAGAACAGCTCAGCTAGTGGTAGTAAATGTGATAGCTGTACTCATGAAATGTCATGATTATTTACTACAGGCTGATAATGAAATGCTTGTATAATACCAATAATTACAGGCACTGAATCCCTTTTTGTTGTAGTAACCACTAACCGTTGCATGCTACAGGACATGAACAATTGTTCATATTACATGAAGCTGAGTTTGAATACCTTTTTTGGTGAACCACATTTATTTTAAGATAATACAGTTTTTCACTCAGCAATTCCACTGATTATCTTAAACATATGCCACATACTGTCATCCCAAAAGGTTAAATCCAAACTCCTACTTACTCTTCCCTCAGGGGATGTCAGCGTTGAGATGCAATGTTTCATTAGAGTCCATTCCTGAACAAGCTGTTTAAATCCCTCTGCATACTTGGAACACGTACTGTTATTATGGGTTTCCAAAGGCCAGATCCTGAAATGTGAAGGTATTTCTAGGGTTAGGCTTGTCTGAAAGGAAGCAGTTACCCTCGCTGGGTGTCAACCCAGTTTCTAGATCACTATAACACATTGCAAGCAGAATTTTCAGGGCTTCCTAAAGAAATTCAGCTGCCTGCTAATTATAATTCTAATTAATTTGAACAGCTTTCCTGACAGATTCAAGTGCTGTACAGACACAGATAACTCAATGAGCGTGCGTAGGGCTGCATGTAACAGCTAAGCGGGTGCCGTTGTCCAAGAGGAATCACGATGCATCCCTCTGGCAGCACAGCCCACCGCAGTGTGCGGTTTGCAGTCTCGAGACAGCACGTGGAGGTGAAGGGGTTGCGTAAACATGTGTCACGCAATTACATCCATCTGCTGAAAAGGGATTTAAGCGTGATGGTAGTGCCTCTAAGATGAGGGTGGAACGCTATTGAAAAGACAGTCCAGTCATCATCAGTGTTGGTTGTAGCAGTATTTGGTTACAAGGAAATCAAAAGATGCTGTATCTTGAACATAATCCTATATCTAGTCTTACTACAATTATTCTATAAACGAAGGCTTTCAGATCTGGTGCTATCTTTCTGTTTTCTTCCGAAATGAAAGCCTTGACATAAAAAAAATTGTCCTGATGTGGAAAACGTACCAGGCTGTTCAACACACTATTCAAACCATTCCTTACCCTTTCAGTAAAAAGTAATTTGCAGAACATACCATATTCTTTCTGTTCTTCATTTTATCACTGACAGACAGAGAATAGAAATGTTCTGGGACAATCATGGTACTGCTGGAGATGATGTATGAGAAAGCGAGTGAGCAGCTCCTTTCCTTCACGACAGATCTACTCTGCAGAACCAAGAGGCAGAAATAAACTGCCTGGTGAAGGGTACTGGCCAGAAAGGCTATTTGAGAGTATCTGCTGCTCAGTGTTAAGCATATTAGCCAAAAATAGTTTTCTATTCAGTCTGGAAGAGGGAGAATGACTGCTCCACACTGTCTTGTGTTTGCAGGTTTGTATCTGTTCAGGGCCAAAGTGACACGAGCATAAACTATGCCAGGTTTGTTTCTATGAGTTATCTGGGCACAGGCAGTTCTTTGGTAAAATAACTGCTCTTCAGCTATTTGTCTCATGTCTAATTTTCAAAATTTGCCCGTTCTTCCAGGAAATCACTGCTGGAGTGCGTATGAGGAGGGTCTAACTTCTAGTTATGAGCTAGCCTGTAACAGTTTAGATTAAAGAGCCTTTGCATGTGCTCTCTTTTAAGCGTTAAAGATACCAAATTCAGAGCTGGGCAGTGAAAGGTAAGGAGGACATGGGACATCTCAACTCTGTAAGATGAAGGCAGATGACGTAGTGCTGGAAAAGTGTTCCCAGGTGTCTGTCCAAGGAACAAAACCTGACAGTGTCCTGCTCCTGGAAAGGCTCCCTGTGCGTACAGCACAGAGCCACTGTGCAGTCCTCAACTCGTTAACTGGCCACGGATTATCAAGGCGAGATTCCCAGACAGCTCCCAGCGTCTCAGGATTGTGATCGTGTCTAGAAACACACTTCTTGTCTGAAAAGTAGGGCACAAAACCCAATCCCACATGGTTAAAGGTGGCTTAGGAGGCTTCTTTACCGGCTGGCAGGATGCCCTGGGCAGTAATCTGGCCCAGGCTGTGCTCCTGCCCGGTGCACGCCAGTGAGAGCTGTGCCGCTGCGTGCAGGACGGCTCCCTTGCCGGGTCTCTAGCTCTGCATAACACCATTAAGACCCAGAAGGCAGTATTAGCGCTCTAAGAACAGCATTTGGATTAGTATAAGCTAAGAAAAGCAAAGAATACACCTGCACCAGCTCCCATTAGAGTTGGGAAAAGAGTTTTATTCTTACAGGACTTTGTGGATGGATGTGCTCAGCTGCTGCTTGGCAATTTCTACATCGCTCTGTGCCTCAGTCTCCCTGTTGGTGAATAGGTCTGGTCTCCTTTGTGATCTCTGGGTGGGCCTTTGATTATCCTCAGGTCCCACCCGGTTGCTCTGCAGCTGAGTTTGCAGCCTCGTGAATCCCTGCAGACGGCCCGCGACTGATGCTGCTCTGCCTGACGGCGCTCCCTGTGCAGACTGCTCTCGGAAGGCAAGGTCAGCTGCCTCCAGGGAACCTACCGCTGGTTTTCTACTTGGATTCATTTATTGCCTTGTGGGTACATCCAGCTTGGAGCAATAACAGATCTATTAAACACTGAGGTGCCACATAAGGCAAGAGAACGGTTGTGTTTTGTGCCTATCTGCATTTGCATAAGCAGGTAGATGTATAGCGGAGGGGCTGCAGGCTGCTTAGGTAAACAGCAGCTGTGTGAGTGCAGCCTGTCCTCCTGGAAATTTGTGAGCTTTAAGTCAAAATACTGTTGCTGCATATGGCATTGAGTACTCTATCATAATGTATGTGGCCTCACAGCTATTCTCTCCCCGGTGTGTGCATTCTTTTGTTAAATTTGATTCGTGTTTATCTTCACACCAATTAATGCTGCTCTGACAGCATATGTGGGTACGTAAGGAAACGAGGGTGCATAAAGAGGATCGGGCTCCAGGTACTTAATTATACAGTTTCGTACTGTTTTCTCAGGTTACAAACTCTTTTGCCTCCACATATGCTCGGGAATGTTTTCAGCTGGTGTAAACTGTCATCGTTCCTTTGACTTTAGTGGAGCTATGAGAGTTTCTACTGGTGAAGCGTCTGCCCATGGCATTTTACATCACAGTTTAATTCTTTTATATTGAGCCTAATTAAACTGACTGATTTTCAAAACTGCCAAAACAATTTACAACCCCAAGTTTGTTTGAGAGTGGTTGGGACGGAGGCATCTTGGCACCAGTGGGGGCCAGTGAGTCCCGAGGGAGGTGGAGATGTGGGCGGGTGGTTAACCCAGTCGTGGTGCTTCACCAGGTGCCCTGCCTGCTGTTAAAAATCCCCTGACAGGCCTCTATGGTTTTTTCACAATTCCATAATTTTATAGGTTCCACTCCAAGTTATTTTGGAAAATGACTGCTGAATATTTTATGTTGTTTTCCAAACTGTACTCAAGACAGCCAAATATACTAGTATGAGACAGCTCCTTTGTAGAAGAAGAGCGAGGATTAGAAGATGGTGTAAGAGTTGTCCCTGGACAGGAGGCTGGAAGGTGTAAGACGACGGTGGAAGGGGTTTGGAGAGGTCACAGTGCTACGCAGGGAAGTGGGGGGACACAGCGGCTGCCTCTCGCCCCTGCCCTGCCCTGGGGTGGGGGGTTGTGCCCGCAGGCGGCTGCGCCCGTGCCTCCGAGTCGGTGGTGCTCATGCAGAACCCCAGGCGTGGGGCGAAACCAGGCAGCTCTAGCAACATGTGTACACCTTGTTTACTGGACTGCCGGGGGGTTTACTGGGACTTGAATATGGTCAACAGGTCATGCTGTGTTTGCGGTTATTGCTAGTTTTGTTGGAAAAGCAAAACTGTCATGACTCAGCTTGGGTAACGCCTTGCAAGCCTCAAATGGTACATGAAATCCACGTGAAAAGCAGTTCAAAATTTTGTGCTTGTGTATATTCTGTGTCCCAGAAACTGTTAAACCTCTTTCATGTAGTGACTGGAGGTTAGCATATCTGCAGAGAGAGAAATTGCCGGTGGTTTAGCAATAGATTAGTTGATGCAAAAAGCTAAAGGTCTTCTCTATACGTTTTGACCTCCTAAAGCGAGTTGGAAGTCAGGATATCTAATCTAAAAAGGCTGGTACAACTGTTTAATAGCCTGAAGGCAAGGGCCAAAATTCAAAAGTTCCAGCATTATGAAAGAAGATGAGGAAAAACCAGATTCCCCAGCGCCAGCAAAGGTGGAGGACAACAGAGCTTGCTATGTAGGAGTGTAAACTGTGTGCCTCAGCTACCAGAGGCGTCGGGTTGTTTCACATACAACTGATGTGTCGAAGAAAGAGAAATGAGGAGACTTTCAGGTTTTAGGTCTAGTAAGTGCTAAGGAAATGTGTTTAGCTAATGCATCTCTGTTACAAAAACAGCCCTGATGCTGATTTAATCTGAAGTGGTGTCAATGAGTTGTGCACAATTTCAATCTGTTAAAATAAGATCCAAAGTGGGATCTTTAATGTTTTCTGACCTATCTTGAGCTGTCTTCCTGGACTTCCCATCCCACCTAAGCTTAGCTATAGATTTCTACTCATTTGTCAAGTTCTCAATTCACCCACTCGATAGAAATCAGATATTCAGTAAATCCTGACTCTTTGGGGCTTTTTTAAAGTTTTGTTTTTATTTTTTATTTGGAGAGTTCCCACTCAATCAAATCTATGTTAGCACCTGGGAAGGGAACGAGAGTACTTCCGACTGCGCACGTTTCACATGGCACCTGACATTTGGTACCACCCAAGGTTTCCCTCAAATCTGTAAACTAGGTTAGCATTGTACCTCCTGAGCAATCTGTATCTCAATACAGTAAAAGAAGTCCTAACTTGTTATGTTTGATAAGACCTGAGGTTATTGCAATATGAACTAAAATTTCATGAGAAGGGTGTATGTGTTTTTCCTACTGAACTGGATCACTTTTCCCTTGTCATGCATAATCCTTTATTATACCAGCAGAATTATTATACAGAGTGCATTTAATTTTCCACACATAATGAAGACAAGCACTCATAACAACTCGTGATGGCTCTTCGGAAAGTAAATATTTAATTTTTGAATGCATACATTTATTCTTCATTAGAAGATACAGAACTAATTATTCCCTGAGTATTATAACAAAATTAAAGCAGTACAGCCATGGTGTACTTGTAAAATGCATATGTAATTGCAACAAGGGAGGGGAAAAACGGAAATTTCATTAGGGAGAGGCAATGTTTTACAAAACTCCTGTAATAAAGGAGATCCCATGTATAGGATGAATTTTTGCAAGAATCTAGGCACAGGAGGTTATGTTTTGTGAACACCCACCCCATGGCTTAGAATAGCCTTTGCAAATGCTGCAATGAATATTTCCACTTGGATACAAACGAATTATCAAGGATGCAGAAGTAGATTTTCATTGAGATATTCTATACAGTCACCACAATACACGCAGGTTTTGAAGTGTCTAGATCTCAGGTTGCTATATAAGCAGAATAGAGTGATAAAGCTCACTGCATCTGCAGAAGTGTCTCATGAAATGCAAAATGAATGGCTGAAAGAAATATTCTTACTAGAGAAAAAATGGTGTGTGTCATAAATTTTGCTAACAGAATTTTAATCAGGGATACTGGTTATAGATTTCAAGCCCCCCCTCTTGAGCAGCAACTAAATCTTCCTTCCTTTTCAGTAAAGTCATGTTAAAACAACTCCACCCCAGCACTCATTCTGACATCCTGATTACTGCTGTTGCCCTGACATGACTGGAGTATTTTCAAGGTCATTGCAGTCAGTAAAAGCTCTTGTTGATGTCAGTTGGGATTTGGGTTTTCCTTGTCCTTTATTAGTGTTGTAAAGAACATAGAGTGTTGGTGTAAAACAGCGTGACACCTGGGAGCTTGCATGTATATACAGAAATCTTATGAGACATTTATTCCTTTTTTCATGAAGGCACACAGAAGATGTTACCAAAACTTCTAGGATCTGTTTTCAAAGATAGGCAAAGACCTCGACAAGCTTGAGGAATAGGCTAACAAGAACCTCATGACATCCAGTGAGGACAAACACAGCAAGTCCTGCCTCTGGGACACATCAGCAATACGGGCTGGGGACCGACAGGCTGTGGGAAGCTCTGTAGAAAGGACCTGAGGGTGCTGGCGGTCCGTAAGTTGAACCTCAGCGGTGTGTTTAAGGTGATGAAGCCTGACTGCCTACCAGGCTGCTCGGGTAAGAGCGTAGCCAACAGATCCATCATTGCCCTCAACTCGGCACTTGTGAGGTTGCGTCTCACAGTTGGAAAACTGTGGGTTTGGTGTACCCCAGTGCCAGAGAGAGGTCAACAAGTGGGAGCAAGTCCAGCAGAGGGTCAATGGGGTGTTCAGGAGGCTGGAGCACATGGTATATCAGGAGAGGCTGAGCCTGGGTTTGTTTAGCCTGGAGAAGGTAAGCTAAGGGGGCATCTAATTGCTGTCTTCCACTAACGGAAGGGGATTATATAGAAGATTGGAGTCAGACTCTCCTCAGCAGCGTGCTGCAAAATGACGAGGCAGTGGTTATGCGTTGCAGCAAGGGAAATTCAATCCTTTGATATATGGAAAAAATTCATCAGAATAAGGGTTATGCAGCACAGGAACAGATTCCCTGGAGAGGCTATGGACTCTCCATCCTTGAAATTTTCAGAACTGAGCTGGTCAAGGCCCTCAGCAACCTCCCTTAGCATGGAAGTTGTCCCTGCTTTGAGCAGGAGGCTGGACCGGAGGCTTTCAGAGGTCTCTCACCTCAATTATTCTCCGATTCTCTGATTTTATTTCAGAAAGTGGATAGTACCTTTGAAATATGGTCCTACCATAAAAAAAAGGCTGTTAGTATGGCACTCAATCTTCAGTAAATATGTTCCACATGGATTTTTATAGTCCTGCCTGCTACCTTCAGAGAGAACAGAAAGTTCTTCCTCCCATAAGCTCCATACAGCTGCCAGCAGAGATGGTGAAAGCCTCTCCTTCCTTCACCTACAGCATCGCTCTGTGGATGTTCATTGGCTCCAGCTCTACAGGCCCTGTGATATCCATGGGTTTGTGTAAGTGTCTGAAAGGATCTAATTTAAAAAGAGAACTGTCTCTTCCAGGCAGTGCTGGTGTCTGTGGGTGAGTTTGGTTGGCTTTCAGATCATGTGTTGATTTCGGGGCCAAGAATAAAAAGAGGACAAAAAAAAGTTCCCCATCTGCTCCTCCGGCTCCTTCTGTCCTTAGGGATGCTCGTGTGTCTCGGGTATTGGAGTCTCTCTGATGGCAATGTCGGGGTGGTTCCTCGGGCTCTGGCCGCGGGCAGAGGTGGGGGTGAACTTACTCCCCTCCCTCTCGGCTGCCCCTTCCCGACGATCCCTGAGTTCAGGCTGGAGCAGGCGCTGCCCGAGGTAGCTTGCATGTGGGGGAGCTGGTTCAGCCAGTTGTACCTGGTAGCCTTTGGGGTAAAATAAAAGGGAAATACTTGGCCACCGAGGGCTTCCTACTGATGTACCTGGTATTTGTGAGAACTCTTCCCTGATTACGCTTCTGGGTACAGAACAGCAAGAAATTCTCGGGATGGTTTGATTTCAATGGGGGTGACTTTTTTCCCTGCCAGCATTTCTCTCTTAGCTATATTCTCTCTAATGAAATTGCCCATTCGGCGTTAGGTTTGTAATCTAAACTGAGTGCTATAGATTAACAGTTGTTGCTGTTTTATTATTGAAATGAGAGTCATGGGATCAATTTAACTGTTCCTTGCTTCATTATTTGCTTAAGACAATAGAGTCATCTCTGCAAATTTTATTGCTTTGTGGGTATTTTTAGCTTAATTATCATAGATATTAGCAACAATCAACAAAGATTTCCTAGGTGCATGTGCGTGCTCCTCGGAACACTGTTTTTTTGTAGACTTTGTACTTTTAACTTGCCTTCCTTTTTGTAGTCAATCCAGTCTGCTCTCAGAAAAAAGCAACCAAACAACCAAAAAACCACCAATCCAACTTATTTTGCAAAAACATTAATGCTTTCCTAGTAGTTTCTTTTAAGAACTAAAGGCATAGTGATGATTGTGCCTTCTGTTATACACGTAGCTAAATATTCTGGCGGGTGTGATGGGGACTTCAGCTTTTTGGGGGGGTTTATTTCAAATAGCTCAAAATAAATCAAAAGTTTCCTTTGAGGTGAGCTCTCAGTAAAGCCTGACTGATCCCAGGTTTACCTTTTTTTGCAATGCATCATAAGCTAAAGACAGACACGTTGCACAAATGTCTGCACCCAGCTGCCGCTGGTTTGTTCCTTCCAGCCTGGCCAGGCAGCGATCACAGGTCCCTATCAGAGGTTAGTGCCTCCAATAAAGGGCGTTAGAGTTAGGTTCATACGACCTGAATTGAGATAAAAATCCAGCCTACAGTATTGCCAACATAATTTTTAAAAAATCCTTCAGTATAATTTACTAGACTCCTAAATCATAAACTCACCTATTGCTGGTATTTGAATTAGTATTCCCCACGGGCTCAGAGCAGGGGGAGTAGGTGCCACGGGAAAGCTCTCGTTGTCCATTGGATGAACTGAATTTTGGATCCTGGCAGGAGTTCATTCGACGTTTGCTGGACAACTTTATGCAGAATATGTAAACAATAGTCTCTCTGATCAGTTGGAGCATAGCTGGATATCCCAGCAGAATAAAGAAATCAACCTGCAGTTTTGTTTATACTGCCTATCTTCCATTTAAAATGTAGAAGGAAAAAGGTCTTATTAACATTTCTTAAGAGTAAAAGCACTAGGCAGTTTCTTGCATCTGAAGTACCGAAAAAGCAATTTTAATATCTAGTTTAATATAAAAAAAACATGTTTATCTTCTGGTCAACGTTTTACCAACTATTTAGATTACTTCTACGTACTTTAAACATAATGACTGGAAACCTCTTAAACTCCTTTCAAACTGCATCCCCCACAAGATAATATTCTAAGAAAAAAATTAATTTTTTTAAAGATAGCCATAATTATCCTTATGTCACAGACCTTCTTCTTGTACCTCATCCCCTCTTCCTCTTTTCTGCTTTTCCTCTTCCTCCCCAAACAGGTAAGACAGTAGGAAAGCAGGACTAATTTTATATCCATTTTAACACATGGCAAAATAGTAAAAGGGGTAGAGGAAGCAATGAGGACTCTATTTTAGCACTGCACCTCAAATCTTGTGGGATTTACACGTGTTGCTTAGGTGGTTAGGTGCTCTGCTGAATCCAGGCTGAAGTATTTTGCCCAAGGATGCAAAGAATGATTAAAAATGAATACACAAATTTGGGTTCAATGCCACTTCCATTGGAGTGTAATCTTGTTTTAGTTTTAATTTAGCCATTCAAATTTTGGACATTTTTCTGTAAAGGTGAGCTTTGGCATATGTCCTTATCAAACGAAGCCTTCCTGAATGAATTTTTGCTGTCTAGACAGATGTTAGCCATATACAGGAGAAAAAAGTATGTGTGGGTTTTTTTGGTTTTGGTTGGTTTTTTGTTGTTTTTTTTTTTTTTAAGGTAAGATGGAGCAGTGCCAGATTGTATACAAATGCCCAATACTGGGGTTGATGGCTAAAATACATTAAGCCAGAGCCAATCCTGGCTGTACCTGGTACCCATCAGATGAACACTATCAATGTTGCCAGGCAGGGGCAGCGATGGCGTTCTCCTTCCTCCGGCAGCCTGTGCGGCTCTGCACGCAGCCTCCCTCTGCCATCCTTCCCCACTCATTTGCACATTCCTCCATTAATTTTGCCTGCAGTAGAGAGTCTTTCTTCTCGAAAATAACAACAACCAAGATTTAATGAGGAGATTTGGCTTTCCTTTAATAAGACTGTGGCCATAATACAGTTTGCTTGCCTGCATAGTCCCAACGGTGCAGACAGAAACTCCAATATGTTTGCTTCTTTAGCATTACTTGACCAGCTAAAAATTCAAGCCAGGGATTGCTTGTATGGAAAGAATGCAAACACTTTTTTTTCCTCAATATTAAAACAAAAAGATATACACATATCTGTAGGTGGTATGGAAATGAGTGTTTGCTAGTGTATAGCTGAGAGAAATAAATTGCTCCCAAATGATGATTTTTTTTTTGCTATGCCAATCTAACATACCACAATTCTGAGAGATGCTAAAGAAGACTTTTCAAGTAGAAGCTTCCAGTTCGACAATGGTGTCTGCACAAAATAACTGTAGGTTAGAACATTGAAAAAACATGTATGTTAGTAAATACTGCCTCATGTAACAAGTGCCTCGGTAAGTTAATATTCACCCTACCTGAGGTAGCTGTGCAATTCTCACTACCCATGTACAGAATGACTTTGTATCTCCCAAATCTTCTGCTGGTGAAATCCACAGGCTATTCATGTCTGGTGAAAGGCTCTTTGCTGTGCTGGGCATGGATATTGCCCTTCAGTCTTGCCCTGGAGCAGATCAGCAGAAACATTTAGTGTGTCTCCACCGTGCATCTCTCCTTTCTTCAGTCTTTTTGTTGTAGCTATGACTCTCCTTCTGAAAATAAATGCCCTGCAAGTTATTAACCTGTCTTCCATCATCTGAAGACAGATTTTTCATCTAGACCCTGTGAGGCTGTCTAAAAGGAGCTCCAAAGGCTACGTGTGCTGGGGAGGGGCTGGCCCTCTTTGCACATCGCAGACTGCAGGAGGAGGTGCGTTTCAGGGCAGAACACTACCGCAGTGAGGATTTTTGGGACCAATGCTAACTCATTCATACCTTGGTTGAATTAGCATTGATTAAGGAGGTGATAGAAGCCAAAGACCTTCTCTTACAGCCATAATTCAAACTATTACACTCACTGATTCGGATAAAAATCTTCGCTTTTTGTAGTAGATGCTCCCATGTAAGAACCTGTCATTCAACTAGGAGATCACTGTTTTAGAGCTCTAACTTCCACCCATGGTCTGAGCTTAAACCAGAATATTTTCTGAACTGCCAGTTTGATTTTACCTGCCACAAGTACAGACCCCTCTAGAGTCCTTGCTACAAATCCTTGTCAGCTTCTATCTTACAATGCTTGCCTGCCAGAAAAGTCAACAGTTTCCTCATGGCGGTGTTTTGAATACCACATTTTTATACAGTACTTAGATCAGGACTGTACAACGTGATATGTCGATGCCACTATGTGATAATATTTGAACAGTATGGATTTTTTTCCTTTTGTGGTAGATGTCTGTGTATGGATTGCGTGAACTGAAGAGGAGCCTGCAGCAAGAACCTGACATGTAGTCGCTGTCCCACATGGCCAGAAATAAGAACCAGAAGTGATTGCGCTGCTGTCACCCAGCAGAAGGCAAGCTCCTAGAGGGATCACACAAGCAACTGGCCCCACTGGAGGAATGGGCTAATTCAGAGAAAAATAGAGTTTCCCTCTCGTTAGCAATGCCTTACTGCAGACCTGCCTCCATTCTTTCTTACAGTCTTCTCTGGTTGTGTTGGGATGGCAGATTTTACATTTAACTAGTTGATGGAGTAGGGGAAGAAGGCCCCTACTGATGATGTGGGAGCAGGTGAAATGAGATTAACAGTATGGGACAGCTGGGGTGGAAAGCCAGGTATGACCATTGTCCATTAGCCAAGCACGCCTCGTCCCTGATGAGAGGGGCTATTGCATGGCTCCTCCAGAACCAAGGAAAACTCATCTGTCCTTTTAGTCCAGGTAGTTTGTAACGTGCTTTGGGATTTGATGAGGTGAGAAGAATGTTTGTCACTGCTGTTCAGCTGAGGAATGTTTTAGGAATAAATTGCCATCTGCCTACTGTCTGAAGAGGGAAAAAACCAATAAGTTCTGGTAATAATGTAATGACCACAATTTCAGGTCACAAGTTTTCAACCAAACCTTGATTCAGCTGAGGAAACCATTAGGGACTATTTAACATGGCAGTAACTCTAATTACAGCATCTTCAATATTCAAGTGAAGCCAATGGCTGTCCTCCTACTTTTCTCCCGTCGTCACCAAGATGATCTCCGCTCTCTCAGCTTTCCTGCAGTGAGAACCTCTGTGTCCTCAGCAATTCATGGATGGATCCGTGTTCTACGGGACAGAAGTTTTGCTCTTGTGATTTATCCATCCTAGACCGTGCCAATCTCAGGGCCGATCACTGGAAATAGGTTATTATCTCATAAAACCTTTCATCCCATTAATGAAGAGAGCATCAAGCACATCAAAGAGACAGTAATTGGTATAAGAAAGATGGATACTGCAGCCTGGCCTGATAGGGAATGTTCCAGCCTACTTTATTTTCAGAACTATCATCGTAACAAATATTTATGGATAGGTGGGATTTTCCTACTGTTTCTAAGGCTGAGGAGTAGGTGGCTGGTACAATCCTACCCATTTGTTTTCAAATAGTTATTCAGCATGGGCAGAGTGGGATGGCTTTCTCAAAGGGGTATAGAAACTTGCAGAGAGAAACTGCAGAGGAAGCCAAGAAAACAACAGCATGTTTGGTTTTGTCTGGCTCATTTGTTGCTTACAATTCAACTGTGCTTTTATGAAGGCAAGGTGAATTTAAATGCAAAGCTGCAGAGAAATCCACTGAAAGAAAGATAAAAGAGTCTGAAGCCATTACAGACAAGTGGAATAATTGATGGTATGAATCTGAAGAGCAAGTGCATGTGACGCTTAACGACATCTTGTCTTATTTTTGGGATAGTCTATTGCCAGCACTTGAGTGTGGCTGGGAGGGGGTACAATAGTGCAGCCTGCTGCCTCTGCTGATCAGGGGAGACAACGTCCAAAGGCTCAACGTTGAGGAGTCCTTTAGATGGCTCAGAGTGGACCCAGCTACCCCAGTGCTTGCTGCTCTGCTTCTGGCCTTACAGGTTATTTTTCACTGAGGTCTAGTCTGTGGAGAAAGGCTTGGGTCTTCCTGGAGTGGTATGTGCTCATTTGAACTTCTTCCATGTATAGAAAACCAAAAGAAATGTTTTTTGACAAGGGGATGGGAAAAGCCAAATGATTCTCTCAGTTTCTAATGTAGAGCCCTATGCCAGTGCCAACATCCCAGTGCTCGTCTTCCCTCATACCCACAGCTGCTTCATGCATGTTAGTGACAACCCGTGTGTGCTCCTGACTGCCACTCCAGCACGCTGGCCAGCCAGTGTCCATCAGTAGCTATTTACATGTTGCAGGAAAGTTATTCCTATAAGTATGACCGTGGAATCAGATCGGTACGCTGGATGTATTAACATTGGTGTAAATATAGTACTTTACTCCTGCAGAAGGTCTGGTGCCCTGACCTGAGCTGTTTAGATGCTTCAAGGTGATTTCGCTGTAGTGGAAAAGCACAAGCAACAATATTAGAACTATTACAAGTGACAAAGAGCTGTGGTTCATTGCAAAATTTTCTGTTGCAGATCATAAAACACAAGTGAAGAAATGCTTTCTCACTTTTTGCTCCTTATTTTCAATATTAAGAATCTTTTTGGCCATGCTTAATAAGTTGAATGATGTGCTATTCCATGCAATGGGATAAGCCACAACAGATTCAAGGACTTAGTGTGTGCTGAAAAATGGAGGAGAAGAGCTGAGCCAATTAGTACTTTGCAAATCCACCTTATGATAATTAATACCTGGCTCTCTTACTTCTCAGAGGAATCATTCCAATTTTTCCATCCTGAGGGACAAAGAAAACTCCAGTCCAATTGACGGTTAGTGCGGATTGGCCAAAACTGCAAAGAAAGAAAATTGTGTAAGTGTCCATCAGAGAGCGAGAGCAGCTCTCATTCTGCATCTTAATGGCAGCATAAAACGACCAGCACTTCTGCAGCAGATTACAGGGTCACATCTCCCACTACCACAGAGTGTGCAAAGGCAGAATACATAACTACAGACACCACAGTGCTGTCTTCTCTGCTTCTCAAAATACTTCTCCTGTGGTTAAATAAAACTCTGAGGTGCTTTGGTTGTGCTATTCCCATCTGCTTTCATTGCCTCTTTTTTTTTTTTTTTAAAATAGAAATGGAATATGCTGAGCTGCAAATGCTGTTACACACTGCATTCTTCCTCATCCCTGGAGTTATATGTTCATTTCCAGCTTGTAAAAATAACCTGTTTATTCCATTTCTAAGTCCTGCATGAGACGGTTCTTATTTTCCCTGTGCTGGCTCCCTGCAGTTTTATCACATCTGGCTGCCCACCTTTGTCTCAGCTTTGGAGTTTTCCTTCTCCAGAAAATTGCAGAGCAATTCTCTCCAGCAGCAGAGAAATGATAGTCAGTGCAAAAACCTCTTTGTTGAATTAATTGCAAGCCTCACTATTAATTTCAGAGACAGCAGTATCGTGCCCTAACTTATCCTGGATGATTTGGGGGATCATTTCTTTCTCTGGTTGTCTCCAGCCAGTCAAAATAGAAGATCATACGCTTTCTTCTCCCACCTCCACACACCTCATGCATCTCACTTCACCACTCTCGATCCCCGCACTCTCTGCAGGCTTTGCCAGGCTAGCCCATCTGCTGAGGAGGCTGCAGTCTGCGTCTGCACAGCAGAGCTGAGTTTAATTTCAACAGTAATCAGCGTGGTCATCGTTGCCGTAGGGGATCGGCAAAAAACGGTGGACTTCAGTTGTAACAAAGCAGACTGAGGATGGGTATAAAGAAAAATACACCTTCCAGTAAAAAAAGATAGTGAAGCCCTGGGATATACCATTAAGGGGCTGGTGGAATTTTTTATAGGTTGGACAAAGGTGTCTCAGGCCCACTATGGCCATAGGTGATTCTGTCTTGGAGCTGAAGGGTGGGCTGGCTGCCCCCACTTAGCCAGCAGCCTGCTTTTCCATAGCTGGACAATTGTTTGGTTTCCAAAGGAACTGTCGTTATATCAATAGCCTTATTATCATTGCTTTACTATTTTCCATTCAGAGACTGCAGAGTTGAATTACTAAGCATCCCCTAACTCCACCACTCTTCACACAGCTTTGGTCTCTTCCGGACCCATCCAGAACTATCTACTCCCAGTCAGACGTGTGCAAATGGATCCCTGGAGCATCTGAAGGACACATTTATGAGTAATTATCTATCATCTGGAGGGTTACAAACAGAGCAGCAGCATAAATGTGACCTGCCTGCTGCATTTATATATAATACAAGACTAAGAAATGTCTCTAGCAGACTGGAAAGCTCTCCAGCCCCCTAAAGCTTCTCCAAGGCGGATTATTCACTATCTAGCACCTCTCAGAGAAATGAGAGCTTATCCAACACAGTCTCTCCTATGTCCACCTCTTATCCATTCTCCTTTAATCCATAAGAGTCTCAATCAGGATCGATCAAAATACTGAAGGAGAAATTAGCCAGCATAGGGGATTTGTTTTTGACCTATTTTATGGCCTATTTTTTCATTTGTACACTGCTAGAAAATTGCATGCTTGGCTTTGACACCCTGTATGTGACACATGCAGAAATGTTTCCTGACTAGCGTATGCCAAAACCTTTCAGCCCCTGGGCTGTCAGATACCATGTTCACTCTGGTTATTTGCCGTTCACAGCGCAGGGCTCACCCCCACAAGGAGGACAAGTTGCGCAGTTTCTCTCTGACCTGCAGGACAGTCTTGTGAAGATGACAGTCCTTCCACAGGACCTGTTAGGACCCTCCCCACTAACCTCACCAGGAGCTGCACAAACGGACAACGGTCATCCAGCCAGCGGTGACAGCACAGCAGCCTTGGTTTGGACAGTTAGAGGCACCAAAGGGCTTTCGAACCTCAGCCTGAATAGAAAGTCAGGAAAAAGAGACGTGTAACTCTTTGGATTCCTTTGAAAACCTCGCCTATTTTTAGTAAAATTTGTGGAAGTATTTCTGTCATTTGACTGAGGTATTTTCACTTCTATTCTGTTTGGAATGACAAGATTTTTTTTTTCCCAACTCATCACTAAACACAGCCTCTTCAGCCCCGGGTGCAAGGCTCATCACCTCCTACTGGAGCTGGGGTCCACAGATGGAGTTGCACAATATACAGCCGAGAAAGCTGCAGAGATACTGTAACCCCTTAATGTAATAGTATATTTCAGCAATTCATAAATATATCTAGCAAAAGAAGTACACCATTTCTACTGGTTTCTAGTTGCTACTGAAATAGAGTTCTGGGGGCTCTATTACTGGCAATCTATTCTGGACGCATTTTAAGTTAAGTACAACAATTAAGATAGCAGTTACATCCACTTATTATAAACTAAATATTTCTTCCTGAGCAATAAATAAATAAAGAAAAAAATCTTTTTATTCTTTGGCAAGCAGAAATTTATCTGCGAAAGCCAAACCATAAACAAAGCTCTGTTGTCATTGTCAAGGTCTCACAAAGGATGAAGGCATTAAGTCCCAGGAATACATCTTCATGGCAGGCAGCTGGCTGTTAATCAACTCAAGACACTTACTTTTCTATCTATGATACCCCTTTTTATGCCACTCTGGCAGAGACTGAAAATACAAGCTTAACTTTGTTTGGCTTCCGTTGGATACAGAGATTCAATCTGGATGTTTATCTGAAATGTCCTCTTTAGTCTGGAAACTGCTGTTATCGTGAGTAGAGACAGTAATGTAACAAGATAAATGAATTTGTGTTGTTTCATGGGACTTCTCTAAACAGAAGGGGTGTCTGTGGTTTCTGGTGCAGGACATACACATTGCTCACTACCTGGTGCTTCACCCCGTGCTCGCTTCAGTCGAGAGCTACGCTTCTTGTTCACTGTTTACTACTCCCAATTGCGATGAAGTCATCCAGATGGAAATTGCTTGTTTGGCTTTCTGGGAACAAAATGAAATCCTCTTGGGAAGTTTCCATCTGTCAGTCTGTAGGCCTGGCAAAAATTTAGAAGTACAGAGGAATTTCTTCCATTGTAACTTTCTAATAACCTTTTCCAAAACTCAGAGCTTGAATTTGGCCTGAGCTTTAGCAAATATTCAGGCCAGAGCTCATTATGTACAAACCGTTTCTCTTCCCTTTAAACCAACATGAAAAAAGGAAGAAAAAGCTGAAGTTTCAGTTCTACAAACAGCTCAGCACTTCTGAGCGCTACCTCAGTGGCTCCGCTCCAAGACCTCTGGTGCCTCCTCCCTTCCTACCTGGAGCGCCTTGAGACTGCACATCCAGAAAGTGTTTGGGGAAATTTTCCGAAGAACAAGTGCTATGGAAATCTTAGCTCACAATTTTTTAAAAAAATCATTCAAACCACAAACTGTGCAAGGATTTGTGACAGCAAAATGAAACACATTTTAGAGATGGCTGTATTCATGGGAAGCAAAACATATAGGAAATATACGATCCCTCTTCAAAAGGAATCCTATTTTTTCCCCACATCTCATGAAGTCATTGATTCTTCAGAACTTCCCAAATGAATCCAGAGCAAAAGCGGTGCCTCACAATGGGGTTTGACGCTATTTTCGCCACAGTCAAAGCGAAAGCTCCCATTTTAAGCAGTAAAACCCTGGAGGGAATGTGCCAGCCAAGAGAGATTAAACATTCTTTGTATTGTATAACAAAAAGCGTTGCAAGGTTGATTACAATAAAAGCTTTCCAAAGTGACAGCACCGGGTTCCTTCTTTTTCTTCCCCCTTAAGCTGTTACATAGTTATAAAACGAAATACCGCTTCAGTAAAGTGCATGGTCATTCGGTGTTCAGAAGCTGGGTAAAACGTACATTCATTGTTCATGGATAGAGAGCTTACCATTTCGGTCCCCGGGGGTGAGTCGTGGAGCTGAATCTCTCGCAGAAGGCTGTGCTGCTGGATTGTAAATGGGAAAATTTATCTTTAAAATACCCTGATACTGTTTGGAGATCGGCCAGGTTTATGTCAAACTTCCCAGTCTCTCCAGGAGGCAGTTTCATTAATGTCACAGCAATTCAATAGGGGTTATATGACTTGTGAAGAGCAAACTTTTATTGGATTTTGCAACACGCCTAGTTTAAAGTCAGAACAGAGAAACTTCCCCGCTATAATCCCAAATTTACTCACTGCAATGTGAAAATCTTTCAAACATCTCCTAGCAGATAGAGTTAGTCAAAGCTCTGCTGAGATCTAGTAACTCCTTCTGGCCCAGCAGACAGCCTGTCAGGGGACACCACCCTGTTTACCTGGGGCAGACCGGTGAGGTTGGACCCCGTCCTCCTGTCAGAACATAGAGCATGGTGGAAAAGTGTGGAGAGGAACGGCACAGATCGCTCTTTCCTTTTCTCTTCATTTTACTTCAAGAAATTCAATGAGATTTACTTTTGCTTATCTGGGGAATTCAAAGTAAAAGTCAGAAAACGTAAACGAAAACAGTAGCCTGCCCTTTTGAAATGAAATATGTGACAATTCCCATGCGCCACCCGCACCCCTCGGGTTAATGCAGTTCTGCATTTATCCAGTTAGGACCAGAACGGGGCAACAAACAAGATCTCATCAAGCTGATCAACAAGGAAATACTTGATTTGAATTTTCTTACAGAAAATCATTCTAAGTGATACCAAAGCTTTCCTGCTTTTGTCATAACTGCATTTTCTGTGAGCAAACCATCCCGATAGAAATTTCCCAGCTATCTTTTTCTGGAATAATTGGGTCATGATAATACACTGCCTTGAAGAGAGACTGGAAAGATTAGGCATGCTTGCTTTGCAAAGATTAGCCACGCTTGTTTTGGAAAGGAAGGTCATTATAAAAATAATGACTGCTTTATCTTGTGTTTTTATACAAGAATGGGAAGATATTTATTAAAAAAAATGGCAAGTTCAAACTCATAAAAAGGAAGGCAAATTCAGTAAGATTTGAGATTATTGTATAAATAGCAAGAATAAAGAGAAGTGACAAAGGTGGCACTGAACATCCCCAAGTCTCAGACTAGAGTTTAAATGTTCTCAAATTGAAAGAAATGCTGAACAAGTCTGTCTGTGTGCAAATGCCATAAAACCCATGCAATGCCCCAAAGCTGTGGGCTTTTTGCACTGTTTTCTTTGCAGATGTGTTGAGCACTATCCAATAAATCCTTGTTTAATTGGAGAGGAAATGGTTTTGACTGAACTGAAGCTGAATTTTCAAAAACCTTCACAACAATTTCAAAGGAATCTAGCCTCATATCTGTCTGATAAAAAAATCAAACAAAGGAAGATTCCCTTATGTGTTTTTTTAATACATGTTTTTTTTGTATTTCTGCTCTTCTTACTGGGAAGTTTGGAAAAGCATTTCTTCGGGATTTTGATGAACAACTGCAGGTATCTGCTGCGAATAATAGTCTTTTCTCTGTTTGAACGTTACTTCTCAGTGGTAAGGTGCCATGTAAAGGACAATCTTACAGCAGGCTGTGTACGTACAACAGTTCCTAGCTTCCCTGACACCTTAACTTTCTCTCCAGGAGCAGAATCTACCTAGCTGCACATGCACAGTGTCTCAGTCCAGACCCTACGTAAAACAACTATATTCACTGACAGAAAAGTGAAGAGGCCATCTGGTTCATCTTCCTGCTCCAAAGCAATCACTAATGATCCTGAAGTTTCTTCAGCCTTTTTGTTAACAAGGCTAGCTAATTTGAAAACACACATTTAAGCACTGTACCTCTCCTATTTGAATCAGCACCCTCCATTTTCCTGATGTAGTCAGAATTTTGGTTGTTTATTAATTCTTGCATTTGTACGCAGACATCAAGGATGCTTGATGGGACAGGCTATTAACTCCCTTCTTACTCATATTTGTCCCTTACTCAATTAGGGACAAATCTATCCAACAGATTTTTAGGTTCTTGCTGAGTCCACCATCATTTTTAGCTGCCTGTAGACTTTCTTCTCTTCCTTATTGTCGTACTTCGTTATTGCTAACCCCTTCAGTAGAGCAGCAACAGGCAAAGATTTCTTTCACTTCTTTACGAAGTGCACTTCAGCTTTGATCAAATTTGGTCAAAATTACCCTTTGCAACCATGCATTTATCAAGGGTGCATCTATCTATGCCTGAATCTTGTCTCATGTCAAGCATGAAAGAGCACGAGAACATTGCCTGAATCCCCAGCCTGGTTACGTATGAAGGTGTCCCCTGACAGCACCAGTGGTGTCGATGCTGATGAAGAACTCGAGGCAGCGTTAGCTTCTGGACGGAGCACAGCAGCTCTCCATTGCCATGTTGGAGTGGGGTCCTGGGGGGGGGCACGTCTCTTGGAGTGTAGCGTCCAATGGGCAGATATGTCACGCTTGTCCTTGCGAGGAGTTTCTGTTCCCTCCCTGGAAACCCTTCCAGGGGTTGGGAATCTTGCAGTCTTTGGGCTACACAACCTTTCCTTCAATGCCCGTAGCACAGATAGCACAGAGAGTGCATGGGAGTCTTTCAGAAACTCTTTCTTTGGGCTCATCAAAGTGCTAAGGAATGGTATCTGGGTCAAAGCTGAGCAAAGCTCCAAAGCAAGTTCCAAAACAATGGATAAGATTTTAATTAATGTGTCAGCCCTTGCATCTCCTCAGGGTACTGCCATAGGTGTCTCAACACTAACTGACAATTTAGTGATACCTGTGACCTCCTGAAGAAGGGAAAACTGAGCCTTAATCTTTTCCACAATATTATCAGCTTCAAGCATCACAGTGAGAAGACAGCAGTCATGCTCCTGAGCTGGAACAGCACATTTTTCCAGAAGG
This sequence comes from Fulmarus glacialis, assembly GCF_000690835.1. Classification (NCBI taxonomy): domain Eukaryota; kingdom Metazoa; phylum Chordata; class Aves; order Procellariiformes; family Procellariidae; genus Fulmarus; species Fulmarus glacialis. Next base: position 72,551 of record NW_009197299.1, read on the forward strand.
TATGAGCTAACATAGAAAGTATTCTCCCTAATATGGAAGTTCTAATATATTTTGTGTTTGTTCTCCAGAACTCAGGTTAAAAACACAAGGGAGCTGCAAGCAGCGAGTGTGACTGTGGCTTGCTTTAGACTGGCATTCAGCACAGTGCAGCTGGGGGTGGTTCCCTCTAAGCTCTCAAAACCGCTCTGCTGCTCCCTGCCTCTGCTCTGGACGGTGGTGGGAACAACTGAGCGGAGACAGCTGAAATACAGTTTTACGTCTCTTGTTCATCTACTTATATTTAGTGTAATTTCAACTTTGACTGTGGTTGGGAGCAATTATTTCCCCAAATCATACTGCTCCATCCCAATAATTTTTAAGGCTAGTTCCTCATGCAGGGCAGCTGGTACAAAGGCTTCTATTGATTTCAGTTGTGTCAGGTCAGGATCTTCCTTCAGTCTATCCTGACTCCAGTGAAGAAACACTCTATAGGCTTAAATATCCTCCTGGAGAGTATGAGATGCGTTTCTGTTTGGTTTCTTCCTGGCTGCGGTGCTGTGTTTCTTGGGTGAGGTGGGGCGAGCACAGCTGAACCTGCTCAGGGCCAAACCCCGCCTTGCTGAAAGGAAAGGGAGGGAGCACAGGAGCAATACTGAGCTCATGTGGGGCTTGTTAAGAAAGAAGTCAAGTCAGTCAGCTGCTGGAGCGAATTCAGAAAGCATTGACCAAGAGGTAGTAGGTAAACTGGTATTATTTAAGGTTATATAGGTGAACTTTAAGGAAGGAAAGTGGATGGAAGCTTAGCTCATTGCCACGTGCTCTGCTGTGAGTACTCTGACAGGCTGGGTGAAGCAAACCAGCCCCTCCGATGTGCTCTGAAGTGTTTTTCCTGAGCTGTTACCTTCATGTTGTCAACCTTTGCTACTAGTGACTTTCTTCATGATTCTAAGAGCTGCCATGTGGGCTTGGCCGATGCAGCAGACTCAGTATTTGTGCAGTAAGGTTTATGTTGTCCCATCCATGCTATGGCAAACTGGGTTTGCAGAAGAAAACTTTCTGACGCTAATTATAATTTTCCTGGTTTATTACCAATTGAGAAAGGGATTTGTGCTTGAAGATTTCTATCATCGGTTCTCTGCAGATGAATCCAAGCTGCACGCTTGCTGGACAACTGCCAAGGTATTTATCTGTTTTTCATTGGAGCACTGGCTGGGTTTCCTTTTTGATATTCCAGTGGAGCAAATAATATTTGTAATTCTTTTTCAGTCCAGCAAAGTGTACCAGCAGCATACTTTTGCAGGTTTTCCTTGCTGGTGCAAACAGTGCCTGGTTCCCTGTGGAGTTGGTGTGGGTCCCTGTGGTGCTTTTAAAATGCCCCACTGCAAATCTTTGTGTTACGTGATTGCGACATCCTGCTGGGTCTCTGCTGGAGTGTAATTTTGCAAGCTTCTGCTTTGAAGGTGCAAGCTTCTGTGGCAGGTCACGGAGTACTTCTTCCCATGCGCTTAACCCTACGGCACACCTCTGGTTGTGAGCTGTGCTTGGAGTTCATCTGGCTGAAAAATAAGCTGCCGAAAGTAGTGGTCACTTTTAAATCCCCGTCTTTAATCTGTTGCCCAGTTCAGTTCAGCCCACATCTGAAGAAACAGCCAAGAGCAGCAAGCGGGTGGCTGGGAGCGTGTGGCAGGAGGAGGTGTAGAGGGAGGAGCTGTTTCAAAGCAAGGCTGCGAAGGAAGCTCACAGAAAATTGTAGCTTAGCTGAAGTGGATTTAGCCCTAAATATATGGAAAGCAACATAGGATTTTTTTCTTTAGTTCTGCTTCTGAACCTTTGGGGAGTGTAAGCACTTGACACATAACAGTGAGGGAGCAAGAGGAGACTCTAGGCTTGCTGGAAGATTGGCAGCCGTGTCCCCTATGGTATGGGTATTAGCAACGCGCTTGCACTGCTGTGGGTTGGCTAGCCTTCCGCTGTGGGCCCCTGTGCTGCTTTTCCTCTGAAGCAGTCTTGTGATCTGTGAGTATTATTAGCTCCCGGGGAAGGGCCTCACAACCTCTCTTGGTCAAACTTTCATGTTTGGTTTTGTTTTTTTTTTTTAAATCTCTTTTCCTTGGTATCATTTCCATTGAACCCAAAGGAAATGGTACCAATCTGCAGAATTCTAGAAGGAATTAATTATTGCTTTTCTGAGTAGCTTTCTTCTGCCAACATGCAACAATACCATTTCTAGTAGGTGCTGGAAAGTTCCGGTTCTGTGTTGTGAGCCTTTTCCCATTGAACAGCCCTTAATACTTGCCATTATTTGTCTTAGAGCTGTAAATATGGGTATAGAGTATATTTCACAGTATAAGTGAAAACTTAATTACTGAGTGTCCAATTTCAGGCACAGGTATGCTGGATTTTCTGAAGATCCTTAGAGATTGAACCTATGGCTACCCTATTTAACTGTTTCAAATTTTTGACTCGGATTGCCCTTCTCCTGCGGCAGAGTCATGAACTCATATGGCTGTGGTTTTTATGTTGTCTTAGTGTGTGGATGCAGGCTGCGTCCAGAGGACAGAAAATCTGCGAGTAGGTGAGAGCTTTGTGTAAAACTGCTTTCAGTGAGGTCTGGGCGATTTAACAGCGGTGCCCTGTGCAACACCTCCTCACCTTCGTCGGGGGCCAAATGCAGAAGGGCTTTCTGTGGAGGAAGGGAGATCCTGTGCTGTTGTTCCCCATGGGGAGACCATCAGGGAGAACTTTGTTCCCTGGAGAATTACCGTCCAGATTCAGTAGGTCTGGATATGTCTCCAGATGCACCAACCTTTTCAGCTTCTCCAGTCGCAAACTCACTTTGACAGTCTCTATTGCCGCCCAAATCATCCAATGAATCAGCATTTGCTTTCTCTGGTATTTTCCCAGTGAAACACGTTTTCTTTAGCAAGACAGCAAGCAGTGCTGGCTATGATGGATGGAGGCATAAATGTAACAGTCCATGTACGCTGACACTTACTCAATGGCAGTCCAGTCGAGCAAAACCACCGAACAGGTGGTTGTTCACGTTGGCACGATCCAATCATGCTGCCAGATAACGTATCCTCAAGATCACCCAGAGAGCTGTTGCCTTGAAAGTAAGGTAATGAGGACCAGGTCCCTCGCCATCACGGTTTGTGAAGTTAGCTCGATGCATTTTTACCACACTTTCCTGTGAGTGAGGATTTCCATAAATTTGCCTGGAGGGTGTTTTGGTCTTATTTGTCGTGAGATATGTTATCGTCATCTGCTTGGTGGAATCCTACATGGCAACAGTATGACAACAAACGCAGCACTTCTGATGGAAAACTGTTTGAATGGTCTTGTATTGTTATTGAATCTTTAAACTGAATCAGGTTTTTCTTCTAATGACTGCATAAAGAGAAATGTAGATAAGCATGTTTGTTTTGGAAGACAGCTTGAGTTGGTTGAGCTGGAATACTTGGGTTGTTCCATGTCACCAGTGCTGGGTGATTGCTCTGAACATCTGGAGTTGCTGTTATATGAGCGACTGGGCAGTGTATAGAGACGAAAATGAAGGCACTGCTCTACGGCTGTACAAAGTCATTCCTGTTTATTACTCTTCCAAAGAGGTTTTTAGTGGGAAAGCCAGATTCAGCTCCCTGTTCTGCTTAATTCATGCCTGTCTGTATTCTGCAAACTAGAGATAGGCATGTCTGCAGCTGCAGCCTGGGAGCCGTGCAGCACCCAGCGCTGCCCCCAGCTGTAGGACCTGCTGTCAGTTCCCAGCATCACCTTATCTGTGCTTTGTCCCCTGGGGCTGTGAGTGTGAGAGGGGAAATGCGTCACCTTGTACATAATTAAGATAAGGTTGAAAGTACTTAAATATAGGTTTTAATGAGGGGGAAAAAAAAAATCCATTTACTTAAATACCTAAGTTGTGGTGTGGGGTTGTTTTTTTTTTCCTTCAAATATTTAAGGACAGTAGACGGATGTCTTTGATTTCCATGAGACTGGATAACTTGGAGAGGGGTTAGGTGGTAGAAATAACTTTTCCCCTATGGTACGAGCAGGGATAGCAAGCTTTTAAAATGACAGTGCTTCCTCAAGAGCTCGGGGTCTTTAAATAAGAGTATTGATGAACTTCAATCAAGTGTGAGCATGTCTAGGAAGAGCTTAGGATAGAACAGTTTCATGTTCTTTACTCTGTGTCTTTAATTTATCTTGAATCTGGCCTCAGCTGATGTATGTTCTGTGCAATAAATAAGTTAAAATAAGCTAAATGATTATATGGGCAATGAATGTATGAAGACCTACTGCTATATGTAAAATAGGATGATATTAATACTGTGCTGAAATATAGACTTTGGAATGTAGGTGCCATATCTACAATTCTGTACAAGAAAACTATAACATAAGATGTCTAACGTGAGATGAAGTGCAGGACACTATAGCTTATCTTTGAATTCTGATGCTTACTAAACATGTTTCAGACAAGTCAGTTCTCAATTCTTTTTTTTTTTTAATGATAATCTCAGCACATACCATCCATGTTTCATGTAGTGAATACACTTTGGCTAGGACTAGTCCATTTTTCAGCAAAATATTTGCAGTACCAAATTCTATATTTACCCATTTTCTCTGTGTTTTTGACTCCTAGAAGCTTTTCTGTAAGGGCACCTATGTCTGCAGCCTCAGTCCATACTGATGGAAAACTCTAGAGAATTCAGATAAGTTGATCTTTTGTAAGGGTCTGAGGTGCAGCAGAATACGAGAAGGATTTATGGCACGCAGAGTAATCATACATCCCGCTGAATTCAGAGCTCACTCGTGTGAATCTAGCTAGGAGATAGGCTGTAAATTAATTCCAGCTGTGAGATATAATATACCTATGCAGAGCACAGGGCTTTATCTCCCCTGAGTGGCCTGGCTTAGTCGCTTTTGGGAGAGGTCATGTATAAGAGAAAACGTTGCCTCCTCCCCTGCAGCGCAATGTGATCCTGAGCCTTTCTACTACACTCTGTACTCCGGAGTCCTATGGCTCTGAAGGAAAGGAAGAATAAGCTAATAAACATGCTTTAATCCCTTTTACCTTAAACATAAAATCCTACTTTAATGTTCAGGTAACAATTATCGAAAATGTTGTTTCCATTCCAACACTCTTAATAAGCATGGATAAAGGAAATGAGATAGACGATGAGTATGGTATTTGTAAGCAGAACTTTCCCTGCTTCAGTCGTACCTAAAGATTGAGCTCTTATTTCAGATGGCTTTTGTCCTACCCTGTGAGGAAGAATTCTTACATCATTACAATCCTTGTCATCACGGTTGAAGGATCTCTGAGCTAGGAATGGCAAAATAAAATGAGGCGAAATATGCTACATACTATGAAAATGTGCCTGTTGTATGTTTTTAATTAAAGCTGATGACATTTATTATTTGAAATGCTTTCACCAGATCTGCATGTTGTTGAGTGCTGAGATGGGAGGATTTTTTATTTTTAATTTCTATTTTGTAAGCTGTTTCTTTTACAAATTATTTGTAGTAGAAATAAGCCAGCTGCACAATAAAACCATAAGCTCTCTAACAAAGCAGTACAGAACAAGCGCAGGCATTGTAGTTCTGACCACAAGTGTAGGTGAATCCAGAGGAACCTAAGTGTCACCATCAAGTTAGAATTAACATTCCAGTTAACCGCAAGATAAGAAAACCTCTCTCAAAATTCATTGCAGCAATAAACCCGTACACCTGTGGGTGGCATTATTTGGCTTCTTTTCACTTTACTGTGCAAGGCAAGAAAGCAATTACCAAACCGCAGAAGCAAGTATTGGTACAAATGGAAATGAATGATGCATAGAGGTTCAGTTTCTGACAAATTTCTTTCTTCCCAACATGAGGATTTTCTAGGGAAAAAGACTGGTTATAGTTACTCTTTACTTTAGCTTCTGCCTGGTTATTAAAAGCTGCCTGAGCAAGTATGGCAGTCTGGAGTGTGCTCACGAAAGCCATTTGCACTGGCAAAAAGCAGTGAAATACCTCTATTAATAAAGAATACACCTAGGTGTTTTTGTAACCTATCTAAAATAGATCCCAAAGGTTATGTTATCCAAGCTGCATTCCTAAGATCGAGTACATCTAAGCCATAGACCTCCCTCTCTGGCCTTCTTAATCCCCTGCTGTTTTGGGTGCCCAGGCAGCAGAGCCCCTCTCGCCCCCCTCCCACCCCCGTGAGGGGTTTCCCCAGGAGTCTCTCCCACCTACTCCTCTCTGACTCGGACCTTGCATCTAGGTAACACCATTCTGCTCTACCTCTTAGCTGATGCTTCCCACTATCTGACCCACGTTCAGCAGAAGGTCTAAGTTTCTCTGACACCTTTTCAGAGCTATCCAGCTGCCAGCTCCGTGTAGCTACACACAGATTAATCTTTACTCCCACCCTGCTGCTGCTCTACTAGACCAGTATGGACAAAATCCTATCTGTTAGGTTGAAGCATTGCTCCTAACTGAGACTTTTCTGTAGGTGCTTTTATTTGACCAATGTCTAAATCTTGCTGATTCCTGCAAAACACTTTTTCCACATTCATATACATAAACAAGGCCTGCAATGCAGCTTTAGTTGTGTCCCATTTCAATTACTGTAGCAACTGTTTTTCTCGTCTTGGTAACTGTGGTCTTCCCTCCTCGTAGCTGTTGGGAAGCCTCTAGAAAGGTCTTTTCCTTAACCTGTCCCCTTGATCATGTCACCAATTCTCTTTGTATCCCTTTACTGCTTCCCTCTTCCCAGTCACAGTAGGAAAAAGCAGGCTGTTCTCACTTGCAGCACTGCTCACCGCCTCTTCTCTCTTCTTCTACTCCCCCCTATCTTTTTTATTACTCTTGAATTCCCAGCTCTCACCTGGCCCCTGTTAAAACCCTTAATAGTGCAGCTACTATATCCCGAGAGAGGTACCTTGAAGGTTTTCCTACGCTAAGCAGGAGCTCTCTATAACCAAAGCCACCTCCCAACCTTTTCTTTAGTTCCTCCATAAAGGTTTTCTTACTGCAATGCAAGCTGGCGTGCTGAGGGTTCCCTGTCCCACGGATCTGCACGGGCGTCGCTCCCTGGGTCTGGGTTATGGCCCCTGTCCGTGCCACAACAGGGTTTAGTGCTTGCCTCGCTACGCTACTTTTATGTTCTCTATTTATTTGCCTCTTTGAAGAATGGGATTCTGGTTCAGATACAAGGTATTCAGGCACTGCAGTAATACAGATAGTTAACTGTAGCTATATATGTCTGGTACTGTGCGTAGATGGTAGCTTTCATTTTACTGATGTATTCCTTAATGCACTGCTGTGGCCAAAGTCTGCTCTTGGCTTTGTGTACGTGACCTACCGATTTCGGTGATAGCAGGGGATTGTTAGCAGGGATATTGCAGTCTTGTTGCTGTTATTTCACTAGCAAGGCGATTTATGGTGTGGTGAGGTAATAAGAGTAGATGGGTTTTTGCTCTGTTTACAATGACTGAGCTTAAGAGTAGCTCAAAAAAGTCGGCACTGCTGACAAAAAGCATAAAAGAAAAAAAGAAATCGTTTGATTGTTTGTGATGTGGAATGAGATTTCATCTCTTTTGTTGACATTAAACTTGGAAAAAAGTATAGGTTCTCTTGCCACTGATTAAAACTACCATTCAATTTTTTGGGTTTTTTTGGCAGACTATTTTTTGTAAAGCTGATCTTCAGATCTTGGATTGGTATTTAAGAAGGAGAAGGGAGAATTCTGAAAACAGTGTTATATGTCCTACTAGGGGATATAGCAGGCTTTCACTTTGATAAACAGAAAGAGATATCAATCTTGGCAAAAACTTTCTCAGCTGTGTAATAAATTCTCTTTTTTTCCTTAAATACTTAAGGCTGCATTTGACTCTTTTATTACCAAAATAGGATGAAGTTAAATCCTGACCCAGAGCCCATTGATTATTTCCAGTGGCCACAGGGTCTTTGAAAGACTTTTACATGCGGATTTGTCCATCAAGCTTTAGACACCTAACTGAGACGATTGAACTTGGAGCGTACTTAACCTGTGCTCCCCCATAGATAATGAGAGGGTTGGCAATTGATGTCCTGCGTGGGCTGAACTGCCCTCTGGAGATACCTGTCTCTGTTCATCGATAACTGTCTTCAGTGATTATGCTCTTTAGGTCCCTGAAGTTAGGTGGGATGAATGTGAAACTACGGTGTGAAGCACCCGGACTGGTAGCACTAGATACCAACAGGGTACTGCTTCAGAGTAGTTACACATTTAACCCATAAAGGTTTTTAAACAATGAAGCTTCTGCTAATGTGGACACTGCAAACTAGGTTTGGTGTGGGTATGGATGTTGCAGGCTTCCTCGCTTCTTCTTGCCTACAGGTTTGATTCAACATTTGAAAAGAAGCTGTTAGGAAGTCTCTCCACCCACTCGCATCTCTCAGTTCAGACCCTTTCTTTTAATACCCATATCCCCCCAAAATATGCACAAGTTCTGTGATTATCTTGAGGGGAGAACAGAATCAGGTTGACTTAGTATGTTAACTTCCCTTTTTTTTTTTTTTTTTTTTTTGGCACCTGAATACAGAGTTTTGAGCTCCTGTGATAACTCTGTGCAGGCTTTTCGATACCATACCATTACTTTTCTCCACAACCTAGCAAAGAGCAATGTCTCACACCAACCAGAAGCATTGGATCTCAATGGCTGGGGGAAATCAGTCTTGAACATCTCATATTTGTGCTGCCTTCTGAGCATGAAACACCTTCTGCTTTGGAGGTGGTAAGCAAAGGCTGCGTTACAGCCTCCCTGCAGTTGTTTTGACAAACCTTTACATTTTCTTTCCTACGTTTCAAGGTTGGAAAAAATTAGCTCTGAAGTATAAATCAAAGTCTTAAGCTCACAGCCTTAGGAAAGAAAGACACTATAAAACACAAAGCTGTATGAAGTGAAGGATTGTAAGAGGCTCAGAGGTCTGTCTTTCCTGCTATAAAACCTTCTTTACGCCTGTGACTGCTATGTGGACTCTACTCCTCCGTTTTTCCTCAAAAAAAACTTTCCCTAAGTCTCTCCCCCGCAGGCTGGGGCTCAATTTGTCATTGTCCTTGCATTGTCTTCATAGCAATGATTTCTCATTTTGATTTATTTAGTACTTTGCAAACCTTTGCATTAGAACAAAATAATGAAGTAACTGCAAGGTGATGATAAATAGGGTTATTTTTCTTCAGGGGCCCGATTCTCTTCTCGGTAAACTGACATTGCTTCATGGCAATGAATGCTGTCATTGCTGTCTTCCATTTTCCAAATCTGTTGTAGCCCTGGTTCCAGAGCACGGTGGAATCCTTATCAAGCCATTAGGGGAAACCTGAAGTCATTTTGTACTATGACAATACTGCAAGTGCCTTTTCTGGAACAATCTGGGGCATGGATGTTCCTAAAATGAAACAGGAACAGCCAGTAGTGGTGGTGGTAGCAAACAGAACAGGTGGTGCCGGTAGCAAAATAATAATGTAATTTCATGTTCTAGAGAAACCCTGCAGCAAATCCCTGCGATTTATGTAAATCTCGCCAGCACACGCGCCAACGCCTTGAGACAGAATCCATGAGGCTGTTGGGTCTCTGCGTGTGTCCGCAGGGCGCTTGCTGTAAACGCTCTGCTGTCTGTTTTGTGGGCAAGATTTAATGGCTGAGTGTCTGTGGTGTTAATGACAAAATCATTTCTGCTCCAGCATTTTATTTTATGTTATTTTATGACTTTCCAGTTGGATAGCTCCACTACCAGTAGGGTGTAATATATCAAGCACATCAGGAATCTCCGATGTTACTGCTTCAGACCTACTGAAGCCATATATCTCCATGTTTATTGAACTTTCCAGTTGAGTCCTCAGAGGTGAAAGTGTTAGACTGCTAAGATGCTGCATGATGTAAATAGCTCAATAAGCTACTGAAGACACAAGATTTAAACTGCTAAAAAAAGAGCAACGTCCCCTTCCAGTATTGAAGGGGCTCACTTCTTGAGCCCACAACGTGGCGGTTGATCCTCAGGACTCTGTCATTAATGAAATGCAAAGAGCCTAATGCCTCTGGCAGTCTGGCACCTTATGATCTCAACTTCAGAAAGGGATGATTCTGCAAATACAGATTTTTAAGTAGTCTTATCATGTCTTCTTATTAATGTGATTAATGCCTCTGGGACTACAGCAAAACACATGGGTTGTGTTTGCTTCTGACTCCACTGGGACTTGTCATGGCATAAGGCACTAGGAAGCATGGGTAAGGTGGAGAGGCTAAAACCAGCTAGTTGAGCCTGAGGCAGTCCCTGAGTGATTAAAATAACACACTCATCTTAAAAAGTTCATTTTTGTTAAAACATTTTTTTAACCAAACTTAGAACATTCAGCCTCTGCACATAAAACCAGATAAATAACAGGTATCTTAAATACATGTTCCAATAATTTTCTCTTACGATTTGCATTCTAAGAAGAAGTAGAACCTATGTATATATCTATA